>NW_020175684.1:6411393-6421976 GCF_003031525.2 Neophocaena asiaeorientalis asiaeorientalis | reverse complement strand
ACTCACCTTTATTATCACCATTTCCTGTTCCTTAAGGCTGCATGTTCCTTTTAGAATTCAAGTGATTTATCCTTGTGAGTTTTTTCAGCTGAAATATTCTAGAAATATTTTAGTTAAAAATGCCTTGTTGAAAATATATCTTCATAGTGAATACAGTCAAAATTATATTTAATTATAATTAGAATAGAAATATACTATATTAGGCAAAGCTACATACACACATACACACACACACACACACACACACACACACACACACACACAATTACCAGATCTAAACAGCCCAGATGTCTTCATTTGCAAGCACATTACTGGTACCTGAAATAATATGATTAGAATTTATTTAGGATAAATCTTTTCTCCTTAAGTATTGCAATTTCTCATTTAAGAGGTGACCCAGTAATCACATATTAATCATATGCATCTTAGACCGAATGAGTTATATCATTTTCAGTAATTTGACTGTTAGCTGAAATCTACAGTTCAGCCATCTACATAACTTGTTAAATTGGACAAAGAGTGAAAAAAAAAATTGATATCCCCTTATAAGACAGTGGGAATTGAGACCAAAAGTGAGACCAAAGTAGCCAAGAGAAGTTTGAGGACACTAGGTGTTTTGTCCTACATATTTGCTTGGAGACAAAGTTATAAGAGCAAAAATCTCCATTCATTTATTGTTTAAAAGTTTGAATGATATTTCCAGGTGACATTTTATAGTCAGTTTAAAAAGATTAAAAATTCCTTCAGGAGTCTGATAATTTTATGGTTGGTTACTGTATTTTAAAGTTAAATAGTTTAAAAGAAGTTTTCAAATTCTTTGTATTGTTAGTTTTCAGTAAACTTGAATGAAAATAATGGGCAAAACATTTTAAAATGATGTATTTATGATTAGAATCATAGAGGATACTGTGAGCTTCTTTGAACAGAAGGAATCACATCCTTCAGGTGATTTCCCTCAGCAAGAGTGGATAGAATGAAAAATGTTGATGGAGGGAAACCTGAACAGCAAGGCCATTTCAGAAGAGCTATGACACAGTTACTTTCAGGAACCCACAGTCACTATTCTTCTTATGGGAAATGTCTATACCGTTGTCTCATGATTATTGTATTTATTTCAGTGCTTGTCTGAACAGGGCACTTAAAACAACTTCATCATAACTTACCTGAAACAAAAAAGCTAAAATTCAAATTTCTAATTGAGAAAGGCTTGGACTTGGGAACTGTGACCCTTTGCTGCAGTGCTTGCACCTGGACAAATATCTCCTCAAGCAACAAAATACAAAGAAACTATAAGGCACTAAAAATAAATGTGTGTATGCATAGTTGGGGCAAATTATGGACAACAAGATATAAAATAATATCTAAAAGCCCAGCTACCACTTCTGAAGAGATGGGAGCTAAAGCAGGGTAGTGCACATGCCCACAACACCACCAAAGGAATGGGCATACCACCTAAGCCACCCTTCCAGCCAATCCCTGGACATACCCCTATCCTCATGCCATATAAGGAACAAGCTCACTTCCTCCTCAGTGAGAGAGGAATCAAGGGAAACTGTTTCAGGAGAATAAATTCTTTGAGGATAAAACAGCACACTCCTTTTGACCTTATTCTCTTTCATTCTCTCTGGCTTTATTTATTTGTTTGTTTGTTACAACAGTAATTCCAACTTGGGTCTCAGGTAATATTTAACTTGAGTATGACATTAGGACAATTTCCTTAGTCCTTTTTCCATCTCTGATTAAATCCCAGGGAATATTAATGCTGACCTGCAAAGTGTCCCTGACAAGGTTGGGACCATTTCCTTGATTCTGCCAGCAGAGCTTTTAGCCTATTACACAAATTTATCCAGGGCTTTCAAGTACCTAGAAATTATATCTCCCCATATGTTCCAACACAGTATTCTGTCCAGAAAATCTGACGTAGAAAATGTATATAAGCCCTTGAGCTATGAGAGAATGGTTCAAGTTTGTCATTTTCAACTGCATATCTTTGCCTAATTATATAGAATGGCTGAGAGACTTTAAAGATCCTCATCAAGTTCTTATATGTAAAAAATGTTATGGTAAGTGCCAAAGGAGTAGGGATTGCTGTCAAATTTACACCTTCTGATTCAAATCCACTCTGCTTATTTAACAAAGTTAATTGCCATTCGGAGATATTGGTAGATTTGCTCAGGATCACAAAGGTGATTTATGGCAAAGAGAAAGCAGAGTTCTCAACTTCCAGCCCACTGTTTTTTCCATCATGTCACATTAATGCTAATGCCATCTTTTGTTTTGAAAAATCATTCCTTGACATAGTTTCTCTTATTTTGATGCAAATACTAAAAGATAAGACATGACATTGCTTTATTAAAGCTAAAATTAGAAAACTTAAAATATAGTGGATATTAGATATTACGCTTATAATCATGGAGGTATTTCATTCATGGAAATATCAACAAAGCAAAATATTAGGCAGATTCCAGATCTAACCAGTGAGAAGAGATATCTTTTTAACAGATAAGGCAAACATTTGCCTCTCACCGCTGAGGCCTCTCCCACCGCAGAGCACAGGCTCCGGACGTTCAGGCCCAGTGGCCATGACCCACAGGCCCAGCCGCTCCGCGGCACGCGGGATCCCCCCAGACCGGGGCACGAACCCGCATCCCCTGCATCAGCAGGTGGACTCCCAACCACTGTGCCACCAGGGAAGGCCAAGGCAAACATACTTATAGGACACAGAACTGAGCTTACTTGTAAGAAGAGCTGGCCATTCAGATTTCAATATACATTCTGATTGTTTTCAAGATAGTGATTCTGTTTAAGGTAATGTTCAATTTGCATTCCTGAGACAACATATTTTTGAGTGGGACCAGTTTAAGTTGAAGAATCACTTAGATAAAAACTTTCATTTGACTCAGAAATGTGACCAGCTGAAAGAAAATAAATCTAGCTTTAATCACATATTGAGACAAAGACAAAACAGCACAGATCTTAATTGTTTTGCTTCACAAAGATGCTGATGCTCATTTAAATCCTTTGCTGGAAATGACAATCAGGACACTTCACATGGACTCTTTTTGGTATTTTATAGGACAGTCATTCTCATTTTATACATTTGCATAGTTTTTCTTCACCGAAAAATCAAAACATTTGTCTGCTAAATCATTTATGCTGATTATTAGGATAAAGCCAAAAATATGTGGGGTTTTCTTTGGGTGGGGGAATGAAATTATAAAGTCATGTGTAGTAAAAATACATAAAAGTTACCATTTTAATCTTTTTAAAATATACAGTCCTAAGACATTAAGTACATTCACATTATTGGGAAACCATTGCCACCATCCATCTCCAGAATTTTTTTCATTTTCCCCAACTGAAACTCTGAACCCATTAAACACTAAATCCTCTTTTTCCCCTCCTCTCAGCCCCTGGCCACCACCAATTTGTCTCTATAAATTTGACTATACTAGCAACTTCAAGTAAGTAGAGTCATACAGTATTTGTCCTTTTCTCACTGGCTTATTTCACTTAGTATAATGTCTTCAGAAATCATCCATGTTGTAACATGTGTCAGAATTTTCCTTCTTTTTTAAGGCTGAACAATACTGCATTGTATATATATACCGAATTTTATCCATTGATGCACACTTGTGTTGTTTCCAGCTGTTGGCTATTGTGAATAATGCTGATTTGAACATGTGTGTATTAATATCTTTTCAAGTCACTGCTCTAGTTCTGTTGGGTATATACCCAGAAGTTAAAATACTGCATCATATGACAATGCTATTTTTAATTTTTTTGAGAAGTCACCATACTCTTTTCAAAAATGACTGCACCATTTTGCATTCTCACCAGCAATGCACAGAAGGTTCCAGGTTCTTCAAATCTTTGCCAGACCTGGTTATTTTCTGGATTTTTTGTTTATGTTTTTGTTTCTATTTTTGTTTGTTTTGTTTTTGGCTTTGGTTATTTAATAATAGTCATCCTAATAGGTGTGAAGTGGTATCTTATTATGGTTTTGATTTGTATTTCCTTAATGACTAGTGATGATGGGCATTTTTTCATGTGATTACTGGCTATTTGGGTATCTTGTCTGGAGAAATATCTCAAGTTATTTGCCCACTTTTCAATCAGCTTGTTTGTTTTATTGTTGTTGACCATGCCTGTATCTTAGAAAATAAATATTTGGTATGAACACACTTTTACAAATAGATAATGATGATATCTCAACACCAATTCTCTGTCTTCAATTTTCAGAAAATTTCTCTAATATAATCCTAAGGTATATATATTTTGCGGTACGCGGGCCTCTCCCGTTGCAGAGCACAGGCTCCGGACGTGCAGGCTCAGCGGCCATGGCTCACGGGCCCAGCCACTCCGTGGCACGTGGGATCTTCCCGGACCGGGGCACGAACCCGCGTCCCCTGTATTGGCAGGTTGACTCTCAACCACTGCGCCACCAGGGAAGACCCTAAAGTATAATTTTATGTGAACTTACAGATGAATACTAAATGTTGCCTATATGCAGCATAATGTACTATTTTTCAAAGACCAACTGAAAATATGAATGACTTGACTGTTTTGAAGAAACAGCTGGATAAAGAAGCAGGAAAGATGAGTTCTAGCCCAGGCTCTGTCCCTGACCAGCTATCTCATTCTTAGAGAATTTACAGAACCTATTTCATTTTTAGTGAATTAATATATTTAATTGTTTAACTTATATAATATTTAAAACGTTTAACTTGTAAATCTTGGAACTGCTCACATTACATCTGATGCACCCCATTTTTGTTTCATTACTTTACACCTTTTATGACAACCTTTTAGAAGTGCTACGCAAACTATTTATTCAGATATGGATTCAATACAAATATCACATGTTTTAACATTTGGAACTTAGAATTTCTTTCAATGTCATAAAACACTTTTTCAATTTAAACAAACAGAAAATTTTAACGTTGTATCAATTTATTTAAAGTGCCAATACAACTACATTGCATGCCTTGTTTCAGACTGCTTGCCAGTCTGGAGAAAGCCAAGTAGTTTATGCCAGAGTCTGTGACTTTCATCCTGTAAGGAATAAGATTGCTCCAACCCTTTTGCAAATTAAATTACTTCAGTTTGAACTGTAGCTACATATATTATTAAGACAATGAGTGGTCAATATGCTAAATCTTATCCAATGTTTACTCTGAGAATGAAATATCTGGGAAATGCAAATTATACTTTTGAGGTCATTTACATAGCAGGCTTATCATCATCATCATCATTGTTGTTATTATTATTCTCCATTTGGAAAATAATTTTCACACTATATAAATCAAAGTCTTAAAATCAATTCTCTGCTTTAGTATGTTTTTCATCATATCTTTGGAAAGCTATTTAATTGATGGAAGTTGACTTGTGCATCTGCAACCTTCCAGTGAGTATTATGTAAAATATTTAGATACAAGCAGAATCTGAAGATGCATTTTGAGATGACTTTATTTTAGCTGGAATAGGTATATTATTAAATAGCATGTCATATGCAATCCCTTTTTACTGCTTTATTGCACCCTTCAAAGACTACCAAATTATATACAATGGCCATGTTTAGTTTAGTGATTAGACAAATGAAAACAAAAAGAATAATCTTATTGATCTCTTCTTATCCAAAATGTAATGTAGATAATATATCAATAACAGAACAGAAGTGTGAACCTAAGAATGGATATTTTCCCCTAAATATGATTACTTGAGAATAGGTGTCATCAAGGTTATAAGTGCAGCATTATTTTCATTACAGATAACCAGCCAGGGTAGCTACTGAATTTTCTTTTGCTTACATTTTCTTGAAGGGGATTTGATTAAGATAGAATTTGCTTTTCATCTCAACTCTGCAGCTCAGAAATTCCACTGTAATTGCTACCTTAACACTCTTCTGGGAATCTTCATTAACTGTTAACTCAGAGGAGACAAAAAAAGGCCTGACAATTTCAGAAGTGAAGCGATGAATATAACAGAGTTCAAAATCTCTCAAAATAATGTCATTTTGAGAATGTTTCCAAAGAAGTATAGGCAGGACTGTGAAAGGAAAATGAAGGCAGAATTGGCTCCGTTATAGTCAGGCAGGCTTCAGTGCATTTTTAAATTACAAATGAGTAGAGTAATTTTAATAATGGTTAATATGTACTAAATCATCTTTATGGGTCAGTCATCACACTAAGAAGTTTGCATGTGTTAGTTTATTGAATACCCACTGCAAGCTTGTAGATGAGCAAGCCAATTTTCATAGATTAAAGAGCTTCCTGAAAATATAAATGATAACTGTGTAGGTAAAAAGGAATATGATGCTTTATCTAGTAAAAAAATACTTTTGTAAGTTATATTTCAGACTTTCTGAAATAATGATTCCAGAAAACCTAACATCAACTAAATTTCTAGGACTTGAACATTGCCACTCTGATATTCGAATTTGCATTTTAGATTTGTACAATTATTGTTTTCAAATACTGATTGTCATATTATGATTCAAAAAGCATAAATCATTATCACCATCTTGGAAACATAATAATTATTTGTATAGAAAATTCTAGATGACTGATATATCAAAATAAGTATGAGATAAATTACATTACTACATTAGCTTTATATAAAAACATATATATCATGTTCTTTGCTTAAATATTCTCACATATTTTTAAGTTTCTTTTTCAAGGAAAAAAAGTTAATAGGAATGATTCTAAAGCACAGTACATAAACTACAAAGAGTAAAGGCAAAGTAAAACACGTAGCTAAGTTAATGGCATCCCATCAACACTTAAATTCTTATAAATTAATCAATACTGTAAGTCCAAAAATAATTCAAATTTTTCTTTCAATATTGCTATTATATGAAATGATTTTTGCTCAAATATTAGCTCTAGTATTCAAACAAAGAATTGTAGTTTTACTTATCATACAATGTATTTATTTAATATAGGCTAGCAGAATCATAGCTGCTAATCCCGAGTGTGAGATTTATTTTAAGAACTTGAAATATTCACATTTTCTAAAATCTGATTTTAATAAATAATCTAGGAAACTATGTTTTAATTTAAATCACTTATGATTTTAGGTGATAACAATACATTTACCTATAGCATTTATTAGACCATGATATCCAGACTCATTAGAGTTAATATGAGATTTAAAAATTAGAATATTAACAAAATAATGTTTATTCAAAAATATTTTAAAAATTATACTATTGAAGCCAATATTTAGTACAAATTATAAAAGTTAAGTATAGTTAAATATTAGACTAAATCTGATGCTTTCACACCACCAAAAATTAAATGCGCTTTATGATTTAGACTCTTAAAGTAATTAAAAAATCACATTTTTATTGATGTAAAAAGATCAGTATTTTCTTAAAGTGAGGATTTAGCTTGTGGTAGAATTCTAAGGGTCCGTGTTTTATGATGAACAGTTTTTCTGATATCATAAAAATTACACTAATAAAAAACAACAATAAATTCCTTACTAGTACTTTAGAAATTACAGTCTATAAGCTCCCCCAAAATAAAAGTGAAAGATATAGCTTGCAGTCTTTTCAAAACTCTCTCAGCTAAACTCATAAACAGAAAGCTTAAAATACGTCACAAAGAGCAATGCAGCATATTATGACAGAAACGTTTACATTTTCCAATGGACTTAGCTTTTTGAGAATAAAGAAAAGAGCACTGTTTAAGATAGGAGGGTTCATCTAGAAAATGACAAATCTATATTATTTAGAAAATAATTAGAGGAATTGAAATGATAAGAAATGTTAGGTTTTAATTAAGTAGAACAAGTATAATAATGAATTTATTAGATGGGATGAATGACATATGTGTGGTTTGAAAATTTATTTTATTAGTATTTGAACAAACATACTACTCATCACTTGGACAGAGCTATATTTTTTGCGTTTTATTCAAGTAAGCTTTAAATAGTAAAATGAGTATAATCTTCCCAAGCTTGGCACAGGAAGTTGTAGTTACAAATATTTTTAAGGATTATTAGAAAGAAAGGCTATGCTACAACATCCTCCACTCAAACTGAGCATGCTATTTTCTGAAATTTTATAGCACGGTATTCTCCAGTATTTATATAAGAGCAAAATCAACAAACAACTGATAAAACTATCAGGGTTCATGTGTGTGTGTGTGTGTGTACATGTATGTGTGAGAAAACTAATATTAACGTGACTAAGCAATAACTTTTTGAGACATTGTAAGTTAAGAGTAGTACTGGAAAGATACTATTACTTTCCTACTTAAATTCGTAATATGTATATTTTCCTACTGTAAGGTGTAACACACAATTGTTTTCCATTCTCACAAGAAACCTGTTGTCTTATTTCAAAAATAAAAATCTAAGTGGACATATTTTAGTTTCAGGTACTTCAAAATGCTTTTAGTACACCCTCCATGTCAAATTTCTAATAGCCTATAAACTGTGACTAATAAATTATGTTAATACCACAGAAAATTATACCTAGCCTCTTGAAAATGTGATTATTATAAATTTTTGTAGATAAACTGTCAAAGACAACTGCATTCTCCTTAACTGAATGTAAAGATCATATTCCTGTGTTTCAGTTTTTGATCTTTCCATTTTATATTTGGGTAGAAATACATATTAAAATGGTGTAAAACTTGGCATTATTTGCTATTCATTTTATATCAAGAAAATTCTGCATATGAAAGTTCCTGAGTTCTACCTGCATCTTTATATTATTTTATTAAATTGAAAATTTGTATAATTTTATATTCATATGCAAAATAGATCCATCTTTCTTAGACAACACCATGATATATAGCTCTGGTCACAGGACAAATGATGGTAGTTGGAGGTGATCATTTTTTCCCAGTGACAGACAGAAGCAAGTTATATCACCTCACACCAACAGAAATGCTTGGGGTTGGTAATATAAAGCAAGTGTCTTTGTGTGTGTGTGCATGTGTGTTGTTAGAGTTACTCTGGACTTTGCTTCTATCAGTCATCAGAAATTTTGGTAATGCACTGTGTTCAAGGTGTGCTCCTCTGTCTTTAATGCAATGCAATGTTTTGTTTTGTTTTTCATTTTGCAGAAAGTAATAATCGTTGCCAATAAAAAGGAAGGGGAGCAACAAAGAAGGAAAAACATCGATTGGTATCCTTTATACAGTTATTACTAGCTTGATGATCAAATGAATTCATAAAGATAGGAATACTCTTCCATTTGATAATTATCAAGAGACCGTGGCATGTTGATGTGGCTTGAAAATTACGTATAAACATCCTTCAACATTATGATGAGTTCTACAAATTTACCAGTAATACTTTTGCTTTACTTTTAGAAAAGAGAAACTGTGATCAAGAGAAACATTTAGTATGACTATGGCTATTATTAACTGGAAACACTAACTTAGGTTACATATTTGGGTCTCTTTTAATCTCTTTCAATAGGTTATTTTTCTTACAAAGAAATTGACTCATTTTCTTACAAAGTTTGTTGGGTTGAATTAAAAATTTAAATTATCTACACTATGATCTATAAATTGTAGTACTTGGTATTTTTTACAAGAGGTGTGGTGATAAGGGCACTTAGTAAATTGACAGGTTGAAGTTTTAAGGTCATCTGTCTATACAGGTGCAAGTAAAAATGCCACAGGTTAAAATTCCATATTTTCACATTTAATGAAGCCAAAATTTCCCAGAGGGTTTTATGATGGAGGCCTGGTAATAGATGGCATATTTACCAGTCAGTTAAGCCTGAGGATTTGAGATAAACTAAGAATGAATTTGGGTATATTCTGATCTAACAATTATAATAAATAGGAAAGAACACAGGAAAAAAAAGATAATTGTGAGTGGATAACAACCAGGGGTCTATAGAAAATGAGAAAAATTATTATAGGCAAGCAGGTAAAGAAAATAATACAACAGAATTATACAGGATTCTTGGGTCAAAGTCTTGGAGGGAAGCTATCTGCTAACATCGTTGGTTTGTTCCAATTGTCTTGGTTTACCTACATAGTTCTGAAATTGGCTGTTTCTAGGGGATCTCTGAGAATCTTTGGTTTGAGTTCCTGTCTTAGAGTAGCCCTCCAATTGTGTGGAATTCAAAACTGTATCTTTAGTTATGAAATGTGAACCCAAGTATTGACTTTCAGGAGTGTCACTGTTGTATTATTATTTTTTTTTTTTCTTAACAGTACCTAATGAGATTCCTTCCAATGATGTTCAAAAGCTATTTTTCTTTTATTTGTTTCCCAATAAATAAAATCCCATAGTTAAATATCCTGAAAAAGCTGTTTTGTAAGATGTTGCAGGAAGACAACCTTAACTTGTTGATGAGATTTCGATACAGTACGTGAGTCCCTGGCAATATTTTGCCATGTCTATGTCCAGTAGGGAAGATTCTGGTATCAGAGATAAATCACTAAATGCATGTGCCTTCCAGTTATCAGTTCAAAAAGGATAATTGAGTGTACCTGAAGGAGTAGACTATATGGATATAAGGAAGTGTTATATCTTTGGACAAGGGAGTTCAAAAGTTTCTGAAATCTTGTCAGTTTTTTTTTTTTTTTTTTTTTTTTTTTTTTTGCGGC
>NW_020175684.1:6393670-6411146 GCF_003031525.2 Neophocaena asiaeorientalis asiaeorientalis | reverse complement strand
TTTTTTTTTTTTTTTGGTACGCATGCCTCTCACTGCTGTGGCCTCTCCCGTTGCAGAGCACAGGGGCCGGACGCACAGGCTCAGCGGCCATGGCTCACGGGCCCAGCCGCTCCGTGGCATGTGGGATCTTCCCGGACCGGGGCACGAACCTGCGTCCCCTGCATCGGTAGGCGGACTCTCAACCACTGCGCCACCAGGGAAGCCCTCTTGTCAATTTTTATACACAGATATCACTCCTTGTTTCAACCTTTCCAGAAGATTCTGAGTAGTAAGTGCAGTGCAGGTTTTACATCTTAATAAGGGTATCTCCATATAGAGTTCTTTTATAATGGTTCCCTTAAAGTGTGTTTCACATGCTTGATATAAAAATTGGTATGCTCCGGGGTTGCAGACACAAAATCATGCAGGTTTTTAGCAACTATAAAAGCAGTAGTTTTGTAAAAAGCAAATGTTTTAACCCACCTTGAAAATCGATGTAAGTAATTAAAACATTTATGTACCATAGATGGCAGAAGCTTGATGAATTGCATCTGGAGATGTTCAAATGGCCAGTAAGGCTTTGGTTTCTGGCTATGTGCCACGCTTAAAGTTTTCTTTTCAGAATTATGTGGTTGGCACATCTCCCAAAACTCAAAATTGATATGAGTTGTCCTTTCAATGTTTTCCCATTTTGTTGATTTAAAACAGTAACTAATTTGCCTGTACCATGATATATACTTTTGTGGAGAAATTTATCTCATATCTGTTTGAAATCACCTGGTGCCAACAAGCAGAAATCTTGGGAGCATTAGAGATGATCTGAGTGAATGGTGCAACCAGATTTTTTTCCATCTGTTCTTTACAAAATCAGTAGCTACACGGTGCTATTTTATAATATCCTGAATCACTGGAGACATTTATCCTTTAAGTATTTAGTTACAACTTTATTTTGATTATGGCTATGTTTTTGGTATAATATCCTGTTAGAGATTTTTCTTTGCCTTCCATATCATTTTGTCTTTCTTTTATCTTTTCCACATTGGCCTCAACTTTTTTTTTTTTTTTTTTTTTGCGGTTTGCGGGCCTCTCACTGTTGTGGGCTCTCTCGTTGCGGAGCACAGGCTCTGGACGCGCAGGCTCAGCGGCCGTGGCTCACGGGCCTAGCCGCTCCGTGGCATGTGGGATCCTCCTGGACTGACGCACGAACCCATGTCCCATGCATCGGCAGGCGGACTCTCAACCACTGTGCCACCAGGGAAGCCCTGGCCTCAACTTTTTTTTTTTTTTTTTGCGGTATGCGGGCCTCTCACTGTTGTGGGCTCTCTCGTTGCGGAGCACAGGCTCTGGACGCGCAGGCTCAGCGGCCGTGGCTCACGGGCCTAGCCGCTCCGTGGCATGTGGGATCCTCCTGGACTGACGCACGAACCCATGTCCCATGCATCGGCAGGCGGACTCTCAACCACTGTGCCACCAGGGAAGCCCTGGCCTCAACTTTTATAATAGCTCTCTCTCTAGGATGCAGTAGTACCTTTGAAAGTTCTTTAATTTCTCTATTTCTGATGGGGTTTCCAGCAGAAATGAGAAACTCCCTTTTGTTTTCCAAAGTATAACGGGGCCATGTACTGCTCAAAAAGCCTGTCTACTATTTGTATATATGTGTATTCATGGCTGATGATTAGTTGACAAGTCCTAGTTTGTACAATTATTTCTGCCACATGGACTGATTTTATCTCAGATATAGGACTGCATAATAGAGGAGAATTTTTTTAGCTATAGCACAAGATTGTTATTAAACTCTAGTTTCAGTATTGAGGCACGAAGTATTAACAAATACTATTAGGTCAGTGCTCTTAATGGGAATCTTTAATAAATCTGAGTGAGATCAACTTCCCTAAATGACGAAGAAAATAATGAATACCCTATTTTTCTGGTAAGGCCCAGAAAGTGGTGAGATTCAGGGTGTAACAATGGGAGATAATGATGCTAGAGAGATCTCAATGGATTCTGATAAAAGGTTAATCTACTGGCTTAAAAGTGTTGTGTTTCTCTAGTTAGTAGAGTATATACTGTGTGAAAAACCATGAGGTCAGGTGCAGAGCCTAAAACTCGTTCAGTAAGAGCATCAATAATTTTTGTAGCTATCGCCCTAAAAAAAAGTAGAGATAGGTTTTTGCAACCTGGTCAAGGATGAAGCTATAATAAATAGGGCATTTTTATGTTTCCCCTGAAATTGAGTTAAAATTCCAAGGATTCCAGGTTTCTCATGTACAAAAGCTTTTTGTACATGAGAAAGGGATATCTAGGATATCAGGTTCTAAAAAGATTGTTTATATTTAGGTTCCCAAAACAAAGCATTTTAATGTGAACTTAGCCAGTTAACTAAAGAGGTTTTGGAATCTCAGGAAAAAATTGGCATTCATGTCTACAATATCCAGTTAAACCTAGTGCTATGGACAGAATATTCATGTCTCCCCCAAATATTTATTTTATAACCTCACCCCCAAAATCATGGTATTTGGAGGTGGAAACTTTGGAGGTGATTAGGTCATGAGGGTGAAGCCCTCATTAATGGGATTGTGCCCATATACAAGAGCCATGATAAAGCTCCTTTTTCCCTTCCTCATTGTGAGGTTATGGTGAAACGATGGTCATCTGTGAACCAGGTAGCAGGCCCTCACCAGACAAAGAACCTGATCATAGGGGCACTCTGATCTTGGAATTCCAGCCTCCAAACTCTGAGAAAAATATTTCTGTTTATAAGCCACTCAGTTTATGACATCTTGTTCAGCAGCCTGAATGGTCTAAGTCTCCTAGAAATTTTTCTGATTGTCATTTTGTGAGGGTCTAATATAAGTTTGGAGACACTCTAGTCTATCAGGAGAGACTATTTTATTTGTCTTTAGGTAGGTCATGCCCTAAATTATGGACATTAAGTTTGTTGTTGTTGTTAGATTCTTTAAATTTTGTGTTGTCTTATTTTTCCTAGAGGTATGGGTAAATTGTAGTGGAATGTGTACTGAGTAAAGTCTATTCTGTTCTTAAGAGTGGGGACATGATTAACACCCCACTCGTATTGGTATATTTGTACTCTGAGCACAGAGCCCCTGCATTCCCATTGCCTCCTCTGCTTCTCTTTAGTTATATTAGGTTACTACTTTCTTGGTTAGTTTCATTCATTTACTCCTGTTTCTATCATCCAGGTACTTGTTGAAATTACCAGCTTATTGGTGTTTCTCTTTGCCACCCTGACCAGGAATTAAAGGTACCTATTACTTTTCAATAGAAGTAATGATAATTCACTGTACATTCAATTGTATTTCCATTCTTATTACCAATGAAACTTTTAAATTAGTAGCTACTGTATTAAATCATTACTAAATCATTCACATTTGACCATAACAGAGGATGTGCTTATCTGACTCTCCATCTTGGAGGAGGGCAAAATGCCAAGTACAGAAGAGAATATTTTGGCCCACTGTTTGTAAAGGAGTGTACTTTTGGATAACAGAAGGAGAATTGAGCTTAATGAATGTGAATAATAAAAATATCTTTAAAATTAAGTTCATTGAGTATTATACCTATTGAAGATAGTCATTGTGATAAATTTATTACAGTGTTATCCCATTCTACACTCATCTACTTTAACTCAAGAATCAGTGATTAAAATTTCTATAATATCAATATTTCATGGAAAATGAGACCTTAGCCTTTGTCATGTTATCACAGTCTTTCAATTAAAAAAGGAACCCTGGCAATTATTATGAAATTTCCACATTCATTTTATAATATATATTTAGTGTTTCAACTTAGAAGGTCCAAAGTTTACAAACTAAGAGAAAAAGTTAATATAATTGTAGTATTCAAGAAATAAATTTGAAGTAGCCATCTACTACGGAGGCCATCTCATAAACTTATATACACACAGTGTACCTCACACTGACAGGTTTATTTCAGTGGCCTTGTTGCTAAACTATGGGTACACATTTGTCAAGGACAAAAAATTCTTAAAGGTGAATAATAGCAAATAGTGATATGGTCATAAACAACTTCAGATAAACTACAGAGGTTTTTCAGAGAATATCAGAATTGTTAAAATTAAGCACTATAATTATTGGATATATTTAAGACAAGGGTTTTCATGTGTATAAAAATTCTCAAAACATCAAGTTATGTTCAAATGCAGCCATGAAAGTTAGCAAACAAAAACACATCTACAAAAGAAATTTTGATTTTTTGAAATTAAAATCTAATACAGTAATCATTCTTTAACCCTTTTATAAAAGGTAAAGGTAATCTGGTTTGTTTAGCATACTCTCCCTCTTTCATACCGTGTGTTCTGATTTTGCTTTGTAAGGAAACATTTTCCCCTGAAATTTAACAACTTTTGTTCAAAAGAGGGCAGTGTGTCTTTACAAATGTAAAATATATATATATATATATTCATATATGACTTTGTATTTCAATCTCTGGGAACTATTGGGTGGAAATGAATTTGAATATAAGAACATGCTGCTTAATTTGAGAATCTTTTTGAAATTAACATCATTTTTACCTAAGTTCTTTTAACATCATGTTAACTTACATAAACATGCAGTGTAGATGATTGGTTTTAAACAATGATCAAAGATTAAATCCTTAGCTAATCAACAGTATTCTCAGTGTAAATTGTGGTAAAATACAATTCAGATATTTTTAGATTTTACTGTGTTTTAGTATACATTTAATTTTCAAGTAGAGTCTTGGGATAATTTACACATTTCTTGACTTTATCATTACTCTTTTTCTATACTACATACTCGAGTTTAAACCAAAATTATTGTTTCTGAAAGCATTATTACCATATTCTGAAAGATTTATCCATAATGAGATGAAGAAATCTGAATTCATAGTGATCTAGACAATGTTCCATCATTCTAACCTACAATGAGTTGGTCCAAATCTTACTATCAGACCTACCCTGTCCAGGATAGAATAATGGAAAAGGGGCATGCTTAGCTATATTGAAAGATGGATCATTTAAAAAGGCTTTGTCTTCAAATGAACTACTGCAATGCATGAGAGAAAAAATGTCTGAAATAACAGTGAGCCTTATGATTCACTGGAAGGAAGTCCTGAACTGGGCATTATGTGACCTTAAACTCATGGATTTTGGCCTCTCGGTCCAGTGTAGGATTTCCTTACAGAATGTATTATTCATACAAATGAATAGATCATTTCTATGTGCAGTTTATACAACAACAATAAAATGAATGTTAGTGTATTCAGCATCCAAGTTAAGAAACAGAAAGATGCCATGTCTCTATCTCTAAAATACCCTGTCTTTATTACTGATTGGATCCTCATCACTCCCTTCTTCCCTTTTTCCTAGGAGAGCTATCACACTGTGTTAATCACACTATCTTATTTCATTAGAGCTCACGTTATGATGTCCCTAGATCACATTTTATTTAATTGTCTAAATTTGAAATTTAGATAATGTTTTCTCATATTACTGCAACAATACAAAATTATTGGAGAAGAGTTCTGAGTGGAAGTGGTGATAGCATCCATCTTTGTCTTTTGTCTGATTATAAAGGCAATGGATTCTATATTTTACCATACAGTATTTTTACTGTTGGTTTTTGTAGATGCCTTATTAAGGTTTAGGGACTTATCTTCTATTACTGAGTTGAAAGAATTTATTTTATGCTTTTTAAGTCATGAGTTTAAAATAATTTTGTAATGTTGTGTTAACATTTTATTCCTAAAATTTCCAATCTGGCCGTAACCCATCCTCATTTTCAGCCATCTGAGATAGACATTTTTCATCATTGATCTTAAATGATAGTGGCCTGTAATTTTATTTACTCACACACTCTTCGACTGATTTTAGTATCAATGTTAAATAAAGTTTACAAAATTACTTGCGGCTGTTTCTTCCTGTTTTATTTGTGCCAGTTTTCTCATTCCCTCTGCCAGAAGCCCAAATGTTTCCCAGAATTACTTGTATTTAGTAGTTCATAAATTCTGGTGTGTTTTATTAGTTTTCTTTTATTTTATAGCCCACACTAATGCCTGACATATGACAGGCATCCAGGACATAATTTGTTTATGAGAAAATGTGTAAATAACTGACTAAATACCAATGCTGTAATAGTAAGCCATCATTTATTTTTGTTCTCCCAAAAGGTTTTTTGTTACTCATTACAGATTCAAATAAAAATTCCTTACCGTGGCTTTAATAACTGTAAACTGTTTCAATATATCTTTCTAGTTTGATTTTCTATCCACTTTTCCATGCATAATGCTAGTAATCAATACCAAATACCTATGCCTTAAATATTCTCACCATAATGCCTTTTTGAGAGTATTTTAAATACAAACATTGAGTTTCAGAAATCAGACTCAGTTAATGTAGTTTGTATCCTGGCTTTATGATTTGCTAATTTTATTCCTTTATGTAGGGCTTTTTCAGTGCATTCGTAGACGTGAAGTATTTAAGATAAAGCCTGACTAACTATAAACATCCAGTGCATTTATTTATTATACACTCAACCTATAATGTCTTGTGTAATATATGATATATAATATACCAAACTAGTTTGGAAGCTTCCAAAATTTGAGGGTAGATAATGTGTCCTGTATTTGTTCAAACTCCCACAATGTTTAGTACAATATCTTAGAAGTCATAAAGTAAATTTTCCAAGTAGTATAAAGAAAAGACTCTGAAATGATTTGAACTGAGCTAGTCTTTGAAAATAATTTGAATTCCACATGAAGGGAAATAAATAGGCAAGATATTACAACAGCCATAGATATATGTCCTTTAATTTCTTCATCAATCTCTATGCCTTGGAGATATTCCATAGGCATTTGCCTTGAAACATGTCGTCCCTCTAATCACTCTTGCCTTCTAACTCACTTCTCTCTCCGCTACCCCCATGGAGAAACTTCTGATATTTATTACATCAGTTAGCAATATATGTAAATGTTGGCAACAGTGTATATATGCATTGTCAACCACTAAAATGACTTTAATGACTTTCAATATAGAACAAAATGTACAAGATAGGTGAGGATTGTTTTCAAGTATTCCATGCTGTTAACCTGGCAAATCCGATTAATTACTTATAGAGAGTTTTCTGAAGTATATTTCTGAGAGATATAAAAGAAATGGACAGCAGATTCTTTTTAAAAATAAGTCTTAAACTACTAAAGGATAATGGAAGATGGAATTACACAACATTTTATTTATATCCACTTTATTTTTTACTATAGAATAAATATTTGTGTCCTCCTAAAGGCATATGTGGAAATCCCAACATAATGGTATTTGGAGTTGGGGGCTTAGGAGGTCATTAGGTCATAAAGGTGGAGCCCTTGTGAATGGGGTAAATTACCTTATAAAAGAGACCTTAGAGAGCTCTCTTGCCTTTTCTGCCATGTGAAGACATATCAAAAAATGGCCATCAGGCTTCCCTGATGGTGCAGTGGTTGAGGGTCCACCTGCCGATGCAGGGGACACGGGTTTGTGCCCTGGTTCAGGAAGATCCCACATGCCGCAGAGCGGCTGGGCTCGTGAGCCATGGCCGCTGAGCCTGCGCATCCGGAGCCTGTGCTCCACAATAGGAGAGGCCACAACAGTGAGAGGCCCGCGTACTGCAAAAAAAAAAAAAAAAAAAAAAAAAAAAAATGGCCATCTATGAACCAGGAAGAGTGCCCTCACCAAACACTGGGTCTGCCTGCACCTAGATCTTGGAAACTGTAAGAAATATATTTCTGTTGTTTATCAGCTGCACAGACCACAGTAGTTAGAGCAGCCCAAATGGACTAAGATATTGTCAATTTCAAGACTTCAATAAAACTGTTCTGTGTCCTTAAAAGTAATTTTTGAATTTTGTGTTACAGTAGGAAAGAGAATCAGTTGCTGAATAAAAATATCCATTTTTCTCTCATTCATAAATTACAAGAATGGCCATTGCCATATTCCTAAATCAGAGAAGATTGATTTCTCTAAGGAAAACCTTGCTCCATCAACAATGCTTTATAGTCCTTGACTACTTGTTTTTTTGAAGATAAAAAAGTAAAACATACAATATCAGATAATGAACATTAAAATTATTTGTTTTCACTATAAAATGAGAAGATAAACAATTTTCATCAGCGGAGACTATATTATTTGTTTTAGCCCATAAAATATCAAACTACACAGCTATGAACAACAATAGTCAATTTATCTTGTATGTTTCTTCTGGTGATTACATGTCTTAGAATCATCATAATACAACAAGGGCCACTATAATGAAAAAAAAGAAAGAAAGATAAATTAGTAATGGTGTACCTTCATAGCCAATTGCAAATGCAGATAGATAAGAACATTTAAATGTCTCCAACAATAAAGTAAGTAAAACAATATATTAATTAATAGTAAGTAATAAAAAGAAGACTATTTGTTATTATGCACCCATATTATACTATATATAACTTTGCAACAGTAAATACTAATCTGACATATATGATTCACTATTTCTTAAAATATGATACATATTTCAAGTGTTTATATTTTTCTAATACAATAAGTTTATTGTAGTAGCTTTCACACAGAACTAAATTTGAAATAGTTAAATAAAATATAAGAATTTACACCTTTGTAATATATGTAGAGTTATCTTATTATCACTTATAGCCACTGAAAAGATACAGAACATAAATGGAACACTGATTTCTCTAAGTTGTTTTCCTGCGGCACCAATCATCAGAAGCTACAGACAAGCCACCAAGGACCTTCCATGCAAAAATAGAATCAATGCTGATGGCTTTTATTGTGATTTTCATCTGCTTGTTTCATTATTTTTTCATTTCCTTTGATTTGCTGCCAATTTTCTATCAGATTTTACAAAAGCACTGATAAAATTATTAATAAAACATCTATTTGTTTTGAATTAACTGAAAAATCTAGTGGAAACAAGTAGAGTAAGAGGAAAATTGGTCATATTTTATATTCAATTTGATGCCTTTCTTATCTACTTAAGAAGGAAGGAGAAGCACTTCTATTGGTATTTTGAAGAGCACACAGAGTACAATACAAATTGCCAAAGGAAACAGATGTCACTTGATTCTTTCATAATTATTGGAAACAGTTGGGCTGATAATTTATATCAAAATAATTTCAGGGACTCCAGTGGTAGATAATGTTTGATTTTCCATTCATATATTCAGATTTCTAGAGTAGTACTGGCATATCAGAGGGATGTTTCCTCAAAAAATACAAAATTTTAAAAGTTGAGATTGTTACTGTATGCTAAGTAATGCCTGATTTATAAAAAGCCTCACACAAAACAAACAAAACAAAAAGTTAAAGCCCTGTTTCAAATTTGTGTCGCCTATTTTTATTTTTGTTTGTTATTGTTTTTCCACTGCTGAAGCAGTCAAATTCCCAGGCTATCAATTTCTATGTAAATAGTCTTTTGCAAGGCACAGAAAAAAGTACTGCACTTCAATCCTTAAGCTTTTGACTAAGGTTATGGACTGAATGTCCTCCCTGCCAAATTCATCTGTGGATGCCCTAATCTTCAATGTGATTGTATTTGGAGATAGGGTCTACAAGGAAATAATTAAGGTTAAATGAGGTAATAACGGTGGGGACCTAATCTGATAGGACTGATAACCTTATATAAAGAGGAAGAGACACCAGAGAGCTTTCTCTTTCTGTGCACACACAAAGGAAAAGCCATGTGAGGACAGAGGGAGAAGGTGGCCATTTGCAAACCAAGAAGACACATTCTATTAGATACTAATCCTAGTGGCACCTTGATCTTTGACTTCAAGCCTCTTGCACTATGAGAAAACACATTTCTGTGGCTTTAGCTACCCAGTCTATGGCATATGCTTATCTTGTATGGCAGCCCAATCAGACAAATACACCTAATATAATTTCCAAAATAGGAGAATATTTTTAATCCCTATCTGTGAAGACTGGGATTTCTAGCAAAAGTTGAGGTGATAAAAATCGTAGCATCTGTCCCCATTTCATAAACTCTGCTCAACAGGCAAACCCAGAGACCAGATCTTGATTGCCAATAAAAGGAAACAAGATCCCTAGGGTTGGGGAAGGCAAAATACAAGATGGACCAGTAGCATTTGTAGTGGCAGAAAACAAGGAAGTGAACAAAAGACAAAAGGATGGGAACATGTCCAGGTGACACAGAGGCCAACTTGAAAGATCTCATTCAGTTTGGTTCCACAAAGCAGAGAAAGACCTACACAGTGAATCTCACAAACAGGCTAGGTTTATAGGGAACAGTCTTAATACAACTTGGAACAAGGGAGTTTTTAGATTGTGATGACTGGAAGGTTACCATCACTCCTCCTCACTCCTAAGGAATCTTCCCCATTTTGCTGGTCTGGCAAATTTTGAATCAGTCACCAATGAATAATTCTAAAGGAACTTGAACTGTGTTGACCCAAATATTCTTTAAGAAAAAGGACAATGTAAACTCACAAAATATTCCTATCATGTATCAGATGAAACGAAACAGTCATTAAACATTCCAACCTGAAAAAACAAAATTCAAACCTGAAATGAGCATGTGTGTGTGTGTGTGTGTGTGTGTGTTTGTATACAAATACACACATTTCAGGTATATAAGCTATACACATGCAAATTTCGGTGGATATAAACTAAAGCACTAAACACATATGTACATATATATACACAGTACATATATAGATACATATATTTTGCATTAATATGCTAATTTCATATATTTGTAAATGTGTGTATGTACTGTATATACATATATATATGCACATGGATACACAAAGTAGACATAATAAATCTACTGGAAAAAATAAAACATGAGCTATCAGAACTTAAGAAAAAAGTAAAAATTGTTTTAGATTACTGAAATATTCAGTTTATTACTAAAATATAAAGTAATTTATTTTGAAATAGAAATAGTAAAGACCAAATAACACATAGTAGAGAAAGACAAAAATGATCCAACATCACAGAGTCCCAAATGGAGAAAATACAGCATAAAAATGGGAGAAAACAAGTATTTGAAATTATTATATATGACAACTTTCCTGAAATAAATGAAGTCTCATATTTCTCCAGTCACATTTGACGTAAAATATATTCAAGGAGAGAAAGAGTAAATCAAGTATTTTTATTAAAGTAAACTACCCTTCAAGTATAAATCCTAGAGAAAAACTGATTTGAAAGTGTAAGAACTCAGAAAATATTTTCCTTTGATTTTTAGAAATTTCTACAGCTCTAAATCAGACAAGCAAAGTGCTGGGTAACAAAGGAAAATATACTGGTAACGAGTATGAAAACACACAAACAGACACACACACATACACACACACACACCAGGGAGTTAAAAATACAATCTATAGATAAAATGCTGGGAGGTTTATAAAAAGCAGATATTTATTTCTCATGGTTTTGGAAGCTGGGAAGTCCAATATCAAAGCACCAACATATTCGGTATCCAATGAGACCCTACTTCCATACAACAGAAGTTGAATGATATACATATACATACATTGCTGTATGATATATAGAAAATTTAAGTGGGTAAATCCTAAGGTAAGGATAATTTTTTCCCTGTATTCTTTTCTTTTTTTAAAATTATAGCTGTATGAGAAGATGGATATTTGCTGAACCTATAGTGGTAATCATTTTACAATATATGTAAATCAAACCATCATACTGTATGTCTTAAATTTATATGACAATATGTGTCAATTATTTATCAGAAAGATTGGAAAAAATAAAATATATGAACCTGAAATTTCTGTTACCAAAATTCTCACAAGAAGAAAACAGATACCCTTGCCAAATTATATGAAAATTTAAAATAAAGAAAAAATTTTAAGAAAGAATCACCAAGGCAAAAATATTATTATGAATGAAGTTTCTCTATAGAATCTCCCTTATTTTTATTTTTCCTATTGAGTTGCATACCTACACTATAGTGAAGGTCAGTGAGCACTGCCTGTAGGTTGAGAGACAAACCTCAATAAGCCTCTCATCATCCTGAATGTCTTCTGAAGAGATTCATTAATATTACTGAACATGTTTCATTATATATGTTTAAGGAAGTTCATATAGCAAACAGCCTTGAAGGATAGAAAGGTTATTTCTCTACAGGACAAAGAACGTGTGTTCTGTTCCTTTCCAGAATAAAAAGGAAAATGTCTTTCCCTGGAGAAAAGGTTGGACACATTTTTCAGCAGCCACAGTTGAAAGACTGAAATTTCCTAAACTTGGTTCTCCTCATCAGTCATGCAAGTGTACTGTCTGTGCAGAATCTGAGACGCTCTGCATTGTCTAGTGGGACTTGGTGATGAGGGAAGCCATTGTGAACATAAAACTTATGCTTTGTCACGCAATCAAATTGAAATTCCTACTACTGTTCTAGAAAAAGAATCTATAATAAAGGTCAGAGAATCTTCTATTTGCATTTTAAATTAAAAAAAAATACTTCCATAATTAACAGCTCTGTCTGTCATGCAGGGATGACGAATGAGTGTGCACATTTGTCTGAATCATTTGATGTGTTAACTTTCTGAAGGAATACAGCTTTTGAAATGAGTGGTTTTGACTGCCATAATGTATCCTCTGCCTAATGCTTCTGAAGGGGTTTCAAAACAAACTTCCCCAAAATATGCCACTTTGTAGCATGTGGATTATTTTGAGCTGAAGACAATCAATGCCCACAAGACTGATGAAGAGCTTTTTACATCCCCCTTAACTACCTAAAATAATTTATATGTGAGTCCTGCTCAGAGAAAGAAATACTACCAAAGATAACTTTCATCTGAATGACCTACCGGCATGTCATGGCAATTATCTAATTATCAAACACCTGCTCTTCTTATTGTCCTGTGAATTACCTTCCTTTCCTTTGAAACCCTAGGCCCCTACCCCACTCATTACCTCAGAATCGCATATACGCCTCAACTACACAACTTACCCTTGGGTCTCATATCTTTGGGACTCCCGAACGTATGTAATTAAGTTTGTTTTTCTCCTGTTCATCTGTCCTATGTCAATTGAATTAGAATAGCCAAAGAACCTAGGAGGTTAGAGAAAAAAGGTTTCCTCCCCTACACTTCCTTTTGATTTGTCCATTTTGTAAAGAATATGACCTGAAGGAGACTGTAAGTTTAAGTGTTTTTGCCTGGCAGAAGTTTGCTTAACAGCTTATCTTGATATAAAGAAAATTATCACTGTTTATAGTCTGATTCTCAGCTTACTGTGACTGCACAAATAAAATAGGTTCAGTCTCTTAAGAACTGGCTCACATTAATAAAGCTTACAAACTGATATTAAACAGTATATCAGTTTCTGAATTGTAATGAGCAGTGTTAAGTCCATGAGGATAACCAGCTTGTTTCTTCATTATAGGAAACAAACATTTTGAGACACATTTTAATCACGTTTGTTTTAAGAGGATGAAATATAACATAATGACATCTGGTTGTCAGAAGTACTGAAAGCCTCCATCTCTAACATGAGAATATATGCCTTCTAAACACACTTCATACTAAAATGAGGCTGTACATCCCCTTGGATTTTTCTAATTGGAAAATGCTATTTTCCCCTCTAATACGTCAGTAATGAATTTTAGTAAGTATTTAGATGCTCTATACTAATTATTAATAAAGTCTCCCTTCTGTCAAATTGTATTTAAGGTACAGAAATATTTCTAGCAGAATTTTGTGCACTCCTTAGAATGTGATTCACTAAAATTTCCAGAATAGCTGTGGATACGGCTTCTTCTCCTAGCTACCGAAAGAATATCCATGGCAGTTATATAAATTGTATAAACTACTCACACTTAGAGGACATTTTAATCTTTGGGGTCTCCTTAATTTCCATCATTTTTAATAAAAGTATACAATAGGACATTGTGAATAGGGAATACAAATGTCACAACATTCCATAGAGGTTTATGTCTCAAGCTTTGATTATCTTGTGACACTTTTAGCTCATCTGTACTATCCTAGCACTAGAGTTATCATTAAGGCTGAAATGTGGGCAGAAGTTGTTTGCCACTTCGAAGAAAGATGTAAGGAGGAATAATCCTATTGATTTTATTTCTAGCTCTTCACTTCAAACAAAAAAGAGCAAAAAAGCCCTCCCAAGAGCCCTAGCTACTTTGAAGGAATGGTTTTATAAATAATTGAGTTATATACCCTGGGAGAAAATTCTTCTTTCTTTCCTTATATTTTGTGACTTTTCTTTGAAATTTTCTTTTGACATTAATACTGTTTACTTCTAAATAAGTTAGGATTCTGAATAAGTGAGTTAACTGTACCAGCTAATCTACAACAAGCAGAAATATTATTAATTTATTCCTGGCTTATTATGTTATGTTTGGAAAAATGTCTATAATGAAAATATTCTCATTGTCTAATCTGGTTATATGATGGATTATTATGTAGTTTCTAATGGAAAATAGAAGAGTATGCTATCCCTTTGTCATGAGAACTATTTTGAGCTAAAAACAATTAAAACAAAGCAAGTATAAGAAAAGCTTTCTGTCTTCCCCCTATTTGCCTAAAATAAGGATATAAATTTTTAAAAGTGTCCCTCTTCCCCTCTCTACAAGGAGGGACAGAAGGTAATCACTTGAAACAACTCTAGGCCCTTATCAGCTCAGAGTGAACATCAGAGGAGTCTAAATAACAATTCTTGCTAAACTTACCCTTAGCTAGCATCTTTACCTTCCCACAATTTTCCACCCCTAGAAGCTCAAAGTCCTTTTCCTTTGCCTTGTCACTTCTCTAAAATGGATTCTTCTTTTATTATGATGATGCTAGGTAAGCCCACTTTCTAATCACTGCTGGATATATGTCTGATGCCCATGTTAATAAACTTCTGTTTGTTACTCTATCAATCTCTTGTTAGTCTAATATACAGGGCACCAGCCAAAAAATGAATGAGGGTAGAGGGGAAAATCTTTTATTTTTCTCCCCTACAAAAGCAGCTATGGATTTCTAATACATTGACTCGTTTCTACTTTCACCATTAGAAAAAAAAAAATAGATGCTTTTGAAATCTGGAGTAATTAATATTAAGTATTATTTATATAATAGTACAATAATATTTTAAAATTTTCATGCTTATAGGGCAGAAAATTATTTAAAGAAAATTTCCAGTTGGTCAAGGAAAGAATTGTGTAACCATTTTCTATATGTGTTTATTTTTTTAAATAATAAAGCATTAATTTTCATTAGTAAATAATTTTCGCCTCTTGGGAACTTAAACTTGTGACAAATATGTGTAAATGTCAAAGCTTAATGAGAAAATTTAAAGCCATAAAAGCCAGCTGCTACCTAAGTCTCAAAAGAAACAGTGTCAATATTTAAAGACTATGCACTAAAATGTAGATAAATCAGGAGTAGGAAAAGAAAAAGTAAATCAATTTTTCATTAGTTATAAATTCCCACATTTTTCTGATGGATGATTTCAAGTAACTTCAATAAATTTGGCGTCCTATCCTTTGTGACTCAGCTCAACTGCCTCCTTTCCTGCAGGTCCCACTGAACTTTGTTAGACATCCCTCTTACTGATGTGCACCCCTGAAGCACAGACATGCTATCCTTTCACGTAACATGATTTCATTTATAAAACACCTGTTTTATGCCTGGCCTCTCGTGATGGCATATACTCTATTGTTATTTATTTTCAAAACACCAGGATCTGGCATAATTGATCTAGTACCTTTTAAATAGATATGTGTTTAATATATTAATGTATTAAAAATATATTATCGAGGAGACATGTAGATAAAAATTGACTTTTGGGGCTTCTCTGGTGGCACAGTGGTTGGGAGTCCGCCTGCCGATGCAGGGGACGTGGGTTCGTGCCCCGGTCCGGGAGGATCCCACATGCCGCGGAGCAGCTGGGCCCGTGGGCCAGGGCCGCTGGGCCTGTGCATCCAGGGCCTGCACTCTGCAACGGGAGAGGCCGCAGCAGTGAGAGGCCCGCGTACCGCAAAAAAAAAAAAAAAAAAAAAAAAATTGACTTTTGTTTCAGTCATTCTCAATTCCAGCTTTAACAGGCATGCATTGTGAGATCTTGAGTACGAATAAACATATCTAACTTTTAGTTTTTGTATTTGTAGATTACAATAATTAAACTCATTACAACACACACACACACACACACACACACACACACACGCTTTTGGATGCATATCCAAGTTCATCTTTCTTTATCCATGTTAGTAAAATCCTAGATTTGAGTGGGGAATCACTATATTCCCTGAGTTCAGTTATTTAGGAAAGTGGAAACTCTCCTTAGGCCCTGGAAGTTTATTTTTCTTTGGTCTGTAACAATGGTTCTCAAAGTTAAATCTCCAAAACAATAACATAGAAATTATGGAAGTTCCAAAAAGAACAGAGAAAGAGTAAGGGAAGAAATTGTATTTAAAGAAATAATGATTGAAAACTTTCTAGATCTTGAAAACAAACATCCAGATACATGAAAGCCACAGAATTGCAAGTTGATGGATCATAAGAGGTGATCATCAAGACACATTATAATCAAATTATCAAAAGCCAATGACAGAGAGAGAATTTTGAAAACAGAAAGAGAAAATCTCTTCATAAACAAGGGAACCCCTATCAGACTATCAGCAGATTTCTCATCAGAAACCTTGCAAGCCAGGATACAGTGAGATGACTTATTTAAAGTGTTGAAAGACAAAAATATTATACCCAGTATAGCTGTACTTCAGAAATGAAGGTGAGAAAACGACTTTCCCAAACAAACAAAAGCTGAGAGAGTTCATTAGCACTAGACTTGCTTTAGAAGACATGCTAAAGTAAATTCTCCAAGTTGAAACCAAAGGATTCTAATTAGTAGCATAAAAACGCATGAAAGTATAAAACACATCAATAAAGGTAAGCATATAGTCAAATTCAGAATACTCTTATACTGTAATGAGGGTGTATACATCACTTTTAACTCTAGCATAAAAGTTAGAAACAAAGAGAACTAAATAACTATAGCTACAATAATTGTATAACTTAATGTATATACAATATAAAATGATATAAATTGTGACATCAATAACCTAAATTGTGTGAATGGGAGAAGAAAAAGTGCAGAGTTTGTAAGTAATCGTCAAGTGATTATTAGCTTAAAACAGACTATTCTGACTATAAAATTTTTTATGTAAGTCTCATGTTAAACACAAGGAAAAAAACTGTAGTAAATTCACAAAAGATAAAGGGAAAGGAATCAAAGCTACCACTACCAAAAAAAAAAAGAAAAAAAAAAACTTCAGCAAATCAAGAAGGAAAATAACAAGAGAGAAAGAAAGAAACCAAAAAAACTACAAAACAATCAGAATACAATAAATGTCAATAGTAAGCCCTTATCAATCAATAATTACTTTAATGTAAATAGATTAAATTATCCAACTGAAAGAGAATGGCTGAATGGATTGAAAAAACAAGACCCATTTATAATATATGCAGCCTATGAGAGTCT
>NW_020175684.1:6390046-6393632 GCF_003031525.2 Neophocaena asiaeorientalis asiaeorientalis | reverse complement strand
TATATATGTATATATATGTTAAAAGTGAAAAGATGGAAAAATATGTTCCATTCAAATGATAATCAAAAGACAGCTGGGGAGCTAAACATATATCAGGCAAAATAGATTTTAAATAAAAATTGGTCACATAAGACAAAGAAGGTCATTATACAATGATAAAGGAGTCAATTCATTAAGAATATATAAAATAGAAAATACATATGCAGCCAATATTAGAGCAGCTAAATATATAAAGGAAATATTAACAAACTGAGGGGAGAAATAGCAATACAATAATAGTAATGGACTTCAATGCCTAATATTCAGCAATGGTTAGGTCAAACAGGGAGATAACCAATAAACAGAGTACTTGAACAATACTATAAAGCAAAGAGACCTACCAGATGTATACAGAACATCCTATCCAATAGCAGCACAACACACATTCTTCTCAAGAAAATATGGAACATTTTCCAGGACAGATCATGTGTTAGGCCACAACACAATTCTTAACATATTTAAGAAAATTGAAATCACACCAAGTATCTTTTTGGACCACAGTGTTATGAAACTAGAAATCAAAAATGGACAGAAAATTGGAAAATTTACAAAAATGTGGAAATTAATCAACATACTCCTGAATGTCAAATGAGTCAGAGAAATCAAAACATATATTAAGACAAAGTAAAATAGGAGCACAATAAACTCAAACTTTTGAGATGCAGGAAAAGCAGTTCTAAGAGGGAAGTATAGTGAGATATTTCTTCTCTAGCATTAAGAGAAAAAGAAGAATCTCAAATAAACAACATAACTGTAAACCTCAAGGAACTAGAAAAAGAACAAACTAAATGCAATGTTACCAGTAGGAAGAATTTAATAAAGATTAAAGAATCAAATAAAGATAAATATGAACTAGAAAAACAGTAGAAAAGATAAGAATATCTAAATTGAGTTTTTGAAAAGGTAAGCAAAATCGATAAACCTTTAGCTAGATTGATTAAGAAAAATAGAAAATTCAAATAAATAAAATTATAATGAAAGACATTACAACTGATGACATAGCAATAAAAGTGTGAGACTAGTATGAACAATTATGTGCCAACAAAATAAATAACCAAGAAGAAATAAATAAACTACAAACATACAGCCTACCAAGACTAAATCATGAAGAATTAGGAAGTCTGAATAGAAATATAACTAATAAGGGCATATAATATAAGGTCACATACCTAGCTGCCTCCCCTAGGTCTAAACCACTGGAGGGCCTCAGGAAGGCAGCATTAAATTTTTATATTTACTTTCCTTTACTGTGAACATGTGACTGGGAATAATCTAGACAATGAAGAAGGAACTGGGGCTGCATTTTATGGAGAACAATCAGGACTCAGAACCATCACATAAATTCAATAAAGACTGAAACTGTCTTTATTGAGTAGAGTCCTTCTTGATTACCTTAGGAATAGGCTAATTTACCTCAGTAATCCACAAGTTCTATGAGTAGCCTGTCCTGCCTTAAAGCACAGGTACAGAATGGACACCAGCATGTTTCAGTAACATTTTGAAGACTGTGGAGAGGGACTTTGATTTCATTATTCCCATAATTACATTCTTTCACTTTAAAATTTTCCTAATTTACCAATTGACTCTCTCCTCAGTTAGGGTCTGGTGTTCCACAGGATTTTTTCTTCTTGCCAACTTTAACACACTTTGTTTCCTATTTTAATATTAGTAATGTATAAAAAGAAACCAGATAAATCAAATCATAGTAGGGTGCTAAAGTTGACAAAAGAAGCAAGTGTTTAAATTTCTCAAGAAAAACTTCTAGAAACAATAATAATTAAAATAAAGAGGGAGGATTGAATGGAAATGTAGACTAAAACTTATCTCAGACAAAACTAGCTTAGTAATGGTCATCTTAACTCCTGGCTTTTTAATCTCCAGCCAGCTTTTCACAATAATAAATTATCAATATCACCAAAAGTTTAAGATTTTCTCTCACTTCCTACCATAATTTTAAAATATTCACAGTTTAAAAAAAAATCTATGCATAGCTGAGACTGGGAGTTTCTTCCTACTTTACACAGTTCTATTCTTCCTTGATTTTCTGATTTTTAGCCCTAAATTACAAACAATTTCTTCTGGAACATATTTCTCTTAGAGAATATAACACATTCTGACCTTGATATTGTCATGCTTTTGTTTCTTGTTCTGCTTTCTGAAACACCCTGCTCCTTTCATTATCCCCTTTTTCCCATCATATCATCAATTGATGAACTTCAATGCCAACTTTCGTTATGCAGTATTTACACAGGGATCTTTATTCTCTGAATCTTGAATAACATTTTCTTTCAACATCACACATTTGAGCATATAAACTTTATAAGGTTGTATAGCTAGTTATGCATATCCAATGTTATTACGGGTCCAAAGCCCAAAGCCTCAGCAAGAAATAGAACCAGGACACAAGTAACTCTGCAAGATCCATGAGGGTTGGGCCATAATTTACACCTCATAATTCCCCTCAGAGTATCCAGCATTCCACAGGACACATATTTTGGGCTGTTTTTATTTGTTTAAAAGAGTGGGATGTTTCTGACAAATGCAATTCAAAGAAGATTATGGAGTGCATAAAACGTGTCTACTCTCTCATTTAAGCTGTAACCACTCATTGCCTGTCTGTGCTGTATCTGATGGCATGACTCACATCTCCTCCTCAAGGACTATAAGCAGGGAGAAGTTCAGTTTGTAACCTAATGTGACCGCACTGAAATGTGGTCTCATTAGAGCTAATGTCATTGAACCTGTCAGATTCAACATGAGTTCCTGTCATTGCCTCTGGAGGAATTAGGTATTACTTTGATTTATCTGCATGGCTGCCAACTGCTTGACATCACTCAGCTCTTCTCTGTGCTTTGAATGAATTCATGGCTATCAATCAACATATACACATATATATGGGAAATTCATTTGGGAAGTCTCTTGGCATTAATATGCCAAATCCTTGTGATTTAAGCCAAATGTGTTGGTTAAGAGTGCATTATTTGTTGATATGGGCAAGGAATATTTGCACTTCAAGTTAAATATCAAAGCCAAAGCATTAGCTCATACTTTAGGTAACCAAACATAAAATTATATTTCTGCAACTTAACTTCCAAAATTGTGATTTTTGCTTTTTAAATTAATAAAATAGCAAGTATAAGAATAATTATGAAATTACAAAGTAGTTAACTGAGAACTCATGATTTAATGTTAGTTATTCTACATAAAACAATGGCTTAGGAATATCTTAATAACTTGTAACACAAATGCATGAAGTTTTGCAAATAGGAAATTTTTCTATGAGGTTTTTAAAATAATTGTTAAGAAATGACATTTAACCCCTGAATGGATGATGCTATAGACTGAATATTTGTATCCCAAATTTACCTCCCAAGATTCCTATGTTGAAATCCTAATACCCAAGGTGATGATATTAAGAGGTGGAACATTTCTGAAGAGACCGGGTAATGAAGGTTGAATCCTCATGATTGGGATTAGTGCTTTTATTAAAAAAAAAAAAAAAAAAAAAAAGAAAAAAAACTGGGGCCCCCACCCCCTCCACACAGGG
>NW_020175684.1:6361981-6389957 GCF_003031525.2 Neophocaena asiaeorientalis asiaeorientalis | reverse complement strand
AAAAGCGAAAAACACGGGGATCCCTCATCCCTTCCACCATGTGAGGACACAGCAAGAAACACGATTTATGATCTAGAAGGAGGTCTCACACCAAATACCTAATCTGCTTGACACCAGCCTCCAGAACTGTAAGCAATAAATTTCCATTGTTCATAGTCTATTCAGTCTATGGTATTTCTGTTATAGCAACCTGCATGGACTAAGACAAATGATAGGGGCAGGGGGGTTGATAATAAACTTTGAGGATGGAAGTCTAAACGAACTTCGTCCTCACTTATCCTGGCCTTTTGTGAATCTACATATGACTACATGACTGTATAAGAAATACTGGCACTTGAGTCTACTCTGTTAATCCTAAAGTATCCTCATTGTTTTTATCACCAAATCCTAGCCACTTCCTCATAGATTTTAGCAGCTGACGTAACTTTACCAATTCTTTGTCATAATACAAGTAACTTTAAACAGGTCACCCTGCACGGGGGTGGGGGGGTCATTCTGTAGGCCAGAGTTATTTTACAGCTGTACTGGGAGATATCTTTCCATTTCTCAGGAGGCCTGAGAATCTGGCTTTAGCTCTTGGCTAAAATAAATATAATTGGATTAACTAACACAACTTAATGTTTCTTGATGTGCTGTTTATTTTATTTTATTTTATTTTTTGTGTGTGTTTATAATTTTTTTAATATCTGTTTTGGAGTATAATTGCTTTACAATGGTGTGTTACTTTCTGCTTTATAACAAAGTGAATCAGCTATACATATACATATATCCCCATATTTCCTCCCTCTTGCATCTCCCTCTGACCCTCCCTATCCCACCCCTCTAGGTGGCCACAAAGCACTGAGCTGATCTCCCTGTGCTATGCGGTTGCTTCCCACTAGCTATCTATTTTACATTTGGTAGTATATATATGTCCATGCCACTCTCTTGCTTCATCCCAGCTTACCCTTCCCCCTCCCCAGGAATAAAGACACAGGAGTAGAGAATGGACTTGATGTGCTGTTTAAAAGTCAAGACTCCCCTGTGACATCCAGGCTCAGTATATTTATGAGTGGTTTTCATCTGACAGACCAGAGAGCTATAGACAACTCAGCTGGAAGTTTTCATCAGAAAACTGCTGAAACTAAGATTCATCACACTCATCTTGACAGTTAATGTCCTTGAATGAATGAAAAGACTCTGGGGTGATTTGATCCTGAACGTCCCTCAGAATTATGATGCTTTCCTGTACTCCTTTTCTCTTGCTCTATCATATTACTTTTTATTTTATTTTATTTAAATTATTTTTTATTAAAGTATAGTTGATTTAGTTTCAGGTGTTCGACAAAGTGATTCAGTTATATATACCTATTTTTTTTCAGATTATTTTCCCATATAGGTTATTAAAAATATTGAGTATAGTTTCCTGTGCTATACAGTAGGTCCTTGGTTGTTATCTATTTTATATATAATAGGGTGTATATGTTAATTCCAAACTCCTAATTTATCCCTCCCCATCCTTCTCCTTTGTTAACTGTAAGTTTATTTTCTATGTCTGTGGGACTGTTTTTGTTTTATATATAAGTTCATTTGTATCATTTTTTTTTAGATTCCACATGATATCAAGTGATATCACATGATATTTGTCTTTCTCTGACTGGCTTACTTCACTTAGTATGATAATCTCTAGGTCCATTCATGTTGCTGCAAATAGCATTATTTCATTCTTTTTTATGGCCGAGTAATATTCCATTGTATAAATATACCACATGCTCACACAACTCAATATCAAAAAGCAACCCAATCAAAAATGAAGAAGATCTAAACAGACATTTCTCCAAAGAAGACATACAGATGGCCAAAAAGCACATGAATAAATGTTCAACATCCCTAATTATTAGAGAAATGCAAATCAAAACTACAATGTAGTGTCACCCCCCACCAGTGAGAATGGCCATCATCAAAAAGTCTACAAATAATAAAGGCTGGAAAGAATGTGGAGAAATAGGAACCCTCCTACACTGTTGGTGGGAATGTAAATTGGTAGAGCCACTGTGGAGAACAGTATGGAGGATCCTTAAAAACTAAAAATAGAGCAACCATATGATCCTGCAATCCCACTTCTGTGTATATATACAGAGAAAACCATAATTCAAAAGGATTCCTGCACTCCAATGTTCATTGCAGCATTATTTACAATAGCCAAGACATGGAAGCAACCTAAATGTCTATCGACAGATGAATGAATGAAGAAGATGTTGTTCTATCATATTCTTTGCTTTTGTTACAAGTCATACATGAGTATGCTATGTGGCGTCTGTGAGCTTTTCTATTTATTTGAACTTGTGAGATCATTACAGTCATCAAGTATGATAGGTTTTGTAATACTTGGCCTCTTCTTCCCCTATGGATCTCCTAGTCACATTAGCCAGCTCCTGTGTGTGCATACGGAACCTTGGTATAATTTGAAATGGTGCAGTTTTCACAATAAAGAACCAAACACATCCTCTTATCCCTCCTTCTTTCTTGCTGAAACCTGTTCTTCTATCTGGTTTATTAAACCATGAATTGTTTACTCCTTATCTATCAATACAATTCTGAATTCATTTTATGTTTTATATATTTGATGTTTTGGATTCTGTAATGCATATCTCAAGCAATCTTTTGGCAATATTCAACTGCTTTTTCTGTTTTACTCTGTTAAAACTACCTGGCAAAAATCCCAGGCCTGGTTTAGCCAAAGTAAATATTGTTGGCTTAAAGACAATTAGTGATGGGCTGAAGAAGATAAACTGAGTACAATAGAGATATTTATTCTTTGTTATTTCATGGTCAATCATTTTAGCTGAGTCTCAATACTTCCTAAAATTTTTACTTTATTTATTTATAGCCACTGATATCTATATTTTTTTAGAGGGTAGCTGTAGAATTCATGAGGGAGTTTATTAGATGTCTAGGCCTTTAAGGGAAAGTTTCCTGAGCAATAGCTCATCTTAAGAAAAAGAGAATAAGGATATCAACTTTTTCAATAACATTAGCTTGATCACCAGAGGGAAAGGGCATGTTTAAATAAGCAATGTGTAACTAAGATTGTTCCCAAGATCAGCCTTGGTGGACTTTTGTTAGACATGGTGGTGGAATTAAGGTTAAGGGGTTCCATGAAACAAACAGACAATTTAAAAGATTGTTTAAAAAACTTAATATTGAAATGTAAGATTGCTTTGAGAACAAGATCATAGAAAAACATACATCAGGGAAAGTGGCATTACCTCTTCTTAAGTACAAGAAGAAGAATGACCTCTGCACATTGCAGTTTCAAGGAACTAAGTATAGTTGGTAAATATATGCTGGTTTTCATCAGTGCTAGTTAAGAAGCCTCCAGTCCTGCCATACCTAGAGCTAGTGTTTGCAAAAACTGTGACAGTGGTCAGCTAGGTCTCCAAGAACAATACCACTTAGTGCCACTAGTTTCAGCAGCATGGCAAAACAGTGGTTGCCATATCAGACTGGAAGGACAGCAATTTGGGGAGCAGTAGGCAGTAGTGCCCATGGCACATAGTTCTGGGCTTTGGATAATGAGCAACACAACTTTTTGCAGAGGGTGATCTGAATACAGTGGAAAGGAATTTAAAAGTAGGTAATAAGTCCAAAGAATAAATGGAGCAAGAAAAGCAAAGTGCTTTCTTTACTGTTTAATGTTACACCTTTTCTAGGCCTATGCTGTTGCATTACAGAAATGTTTATTCATTCTTGTACAATTACACAAATTAATCTAAAAGTGAAGCATTACTGCCCAAATTGTACCTTATTCTTTAATTCTCATTGTCTTTCATAATATAGCTATGTCTGATATAACTATTAAAACTTTAAACACATTAAATAATTCAAACATCCAAACACAAACATTAAATAACTTCTTTATATTCAAAATGTTAAAATATGATTTTAAAAAGCCTGGAATTTTGAGTAACAAAATTATTCATTTAAAAAGTTTATATTATTTCAAGCAATCTCTTACAAGATTATGAGTGTTTTGACATATTAATATTCAATTTGACACAGATTCTAGTCAAAGACTAAATATATGAAATGATATATAACTGAAATCTGATGTATTATTAGTGATTCAGATAAATTTAAATGATGGCATGTTTTGATTAGTGATATGACTCAGGTACTATTTGTAATATGATTATCATTAAGGAGATGTTTTTCACTGCTTGCAATGAGAATATTCAAATATACTTACTTCCTGCCTTTTGCTTTTCTATATGGTGCTGTTTTTTTACTTTACAAGCATCAATTCCTATCTGTGCCCTGTTCACTGTCATGAGGTCAAGTGCTTATCCTACCTGCAAATGGAAGCCAATGCCATTGAACTGTCAATGAATTTAAAACCTATGTTTTATACAAGAAATTATTACTTACAATCTATAATAGTAAGTAATATAAAGGTCACTCAGTAACATATAAGACCAAATAGAATATCAAATCTAAGATCAAAATACATAAACATTTTCCCCAAAATTATTTGTTGGAGCTCCTATCTGTTCATATTAACTGAAGCAACATTCTTCTCTCTTCTCTCTTTTCCCTCTCCTCTCTCTTTCTTGGGCTCCCACATTTTAATTGTCCAGGAACCTTATATATTTACTCAACACTAAAGGCTCACTGTTATGACCAAATGTCAGAAAAGAGAAATATTAAGTATGATATCAATGTATTTGCAAACCTCACACTACAGTTCTCTTTTCTTCATTCATTGCATGATACAGCTCTCTTGGAAATGAAGACCAGATGGCTTTACTGAATTTGTTTACTACTATAAAGAGTCCCTCACTTATTGCAATCTCTAAATTAGTAGCACAGCTCTTAGAGGGATGATAATTCTACTGCCTCCAACGTTATGCTCAGTGAAGCATGTCTAGTATGTAAAATTGCAGGTTTTATTTTTTAACAAAGTTTTAATATATATTCTTATACTCATACACTCTTCCCAAATTATTTTGTCTTGGGTTTGCAGGGTAAAGAGGTACTTCTAGCCTCCTTTAAGTGCTGTACCATGGGAAGATTTACCTCCACAGTGATTTAGACCAGTGCTACTCTAAATGTGCTTTTTTATCAGGATGTAATGCAATAGCTAAAAAACTGACATTATACATTTAGAAATTATTATGGCAATGTGTTATTGTGGCAATACCCAAGCACTTATCAGTAGAGTCCTTTCACTCAACAAGGTATAGATCATGTTGGATATAGAAAAACTCACATAATGAGTTTCATGAGGTATGCCAGTAAAATGCATGTTCAGGATCTTTTTTATTTAGTTTGCCAACTACATAAATGTATTAAAAGATGAGAAACTATGGACATTTTTATAACTTCTTTTCATAATCATTCAACTTAAATCAAGGCATGTTTATTTCTTCTTTACCATTATTAATTAAAATAGGAATTAAATATTTATATTATTTATTTTTATCTTAATTTACAGATGAAAAATTATTTTCCTTGTTCTTTTCTGTCAAGAACGTATATATATTTTCTGAATGCAATGGTAGTCATAAGCCAGATGTTGACTATGACATTGCCAGAAAATGAAAATAAAATAAATTGTACCAGTTTAACTTAGCAGTATGATTCCCATGCATTTCAAGTATAGTTTTATTACCATAGATTGTGGTAAAATGCTGACCACAGCATGTTATTTTCAGAGATGTGTTAATGAATGGAACAATTAAATTGCCAAAACGTGAGTAATATTTGCTTAAAAAACTAAGGAAGGTCAAAACCACAGTAATTACTTGAAATGTTGGATCAAAAAGCTGATAGAAGCATTTTTTTCAATATTTTTGCATACAAAGATTTGTGTTTGGGTCTCTTAGAGAATTCCAAGTTGCATTAAAAATGTGTGTGTGGGGCTTCCCTGGTGGCGCAGTGGTTGAGAGTCTGCCTGCCGATGCAGGGGACATGGGTTTGTGCGCCGGTCCGGGAAGATCCCACATGCCGCGGAGCCGCTGGGCCCGTGAGCCATGGTCGCTGAGCCTGCGCGTCCGGAGCCTGTGCTCTGCAATGGGAGAGGCCACGGCAGTGAGAGGCCCGTGTAACGCAAAAAAAAAAAAAAAAGTGTGTGTGTGTGTGTGTGTGTGTATGTGTGTTTCAGCTTTTTTTCTAGCAAACACAATTAATTCTGAACTGTATCAAATTATAAGGTATGGCATCATCAAAAGATATGGTATGGAGTTTAATTTTTTTTGTTAAATGGCTTAGCTGCAACAACAGGAAAACCTTCAGGATTAATCACCCATCACAGGAGTTTATATCAGAATTTAAAGTAATACATTGCTTTTTACTTCAAGAAAGTCTAACTATGAAACAAGCAATATGTTAACTGAAATGTGAAGAATGAGCTTAGTAATATAAAAATTGTGAAATATATAAAGGTCAATATGTTAAAATTGAAATCATTCTCTTTGTTGTGTACTAGTATGGATGCTGATTACAAGCAATTATACTTGTATGCTGAGTTTTAATGGTTACTGAGAGAAAAAAAAATAAAGAAGATTTGAACTGTAGACAAACTTGGTTTTTCTGTAAGGTGTGAAACAGTATTGTCCCAACTTCTTAAGTAAGTAAATAGCCAGCCCAATTCACTTATTTGTCTGAAATCTTCTGAGGAAAATTTTTTAATCATTGTTATTTTCTTATATATTTTTTGTTATTATGGTTACAGGTAGTAAAATGCAAATTTTATGCCTGGTTATTCTAATAAACAATATTGTGTGTCTTTTATGTCATTTTTCTAATAATTCATTTATTCAGCATTCAAATATGAAAAAAATTCAAACATACAGCAAAGGCAAAATAATTTTATAATAAATACTCATATATCTACCATGTAGAATCACCATTAAAGTTAAACTACATATCCATCTTTCTAACTCTTTATCCATCAATGGTACTTATCATTTTTTCAGTTGTAAGAGACCTTTATATATACTGGATTCCAACATTTTGTCAGAAAATGTATGTTTCATGAATATTTTCTCCTTGGCTTATATATTCTATTTCTTAATAGTTTCATACATTTAAACAAATCAAGAGTTTGCTTACATTTATTGAATGGGGACAGAAAAAATAAGATAGACACAAATATAGCATTAGCAAATAGAAAAAATAGTTGGTAACCTAAGGATGGGTTCTTTATTTCTCTGGAGAGTTTCCATGGTCAGAAAAGCAATGAGAAGGCTGAAGTGCAGGTAAATAGGACCACATTTGCTCAATTATTTAAAGTATCCCAACTTTTTAAGAGGAGAAGCTTAGAGTATGCTCATGAAGTTCAAAAGACAAATATGAATGCACTTAATCTTAATACAGCTGATGGAATTCCTTTCCTAGGTTTGTTCTCTATATAAACCTCACTAAACACCCAAACAGACATTGGTTTTGGAGTCGAAGTGGAAGTACTAGTTTAAAGAAATGTAATCTAAGTATACAAAATAGGATCACTCCAGAGGAAAATTGCATGCAAAGCACTGGAGATGATGTTTCTGCTATTCTGAAAAATAAGTACAATATTTTATGAACACATGAAATTTATTCATAATTGCATGAATTGTCTTTGGGCTCATTTGTTGTTAGTGGAGATATGGGAATCTTCACTTACCTTCCCATTAAAACTTATCTTCCCATTAAAACTCAGCATGTATTATAGCTAGAGCCCCTACACTGGAATAAACTCAAAAGGTGTGCCAGTGGGGTAAGGAGCAAATACATCTACCTCACTATCCTTTGAAGGGTTTATTCCAAAAGTTTATCTCTGAAGACATAAGCACAGATATTTTAAATAAGAATCCATATACTGGTAGAGGAGATTTTACACTGTCTCCTTTCATCTTCAAGGTGAAATGAAACAAAAGTATGAATTGGGGACTATGAGTGCAATGCAATAAAACTGAGGGAATACAAAAAAGTTCATGTCTGATAGAGTCTATTATCTTGGTGAAAAAGAGTAGAATAGGAATAATGGAGAACATTTGAAATAATACTCATAACATGAAGAACTGTTTGCAGCGAGATTAGAAAGTATGGGTTTGAACTGACATTGTGGAGCAAGGAGTGTGTCAAATCCAACATCACCTCTGAGACTTGTGAAAGAAAAAAAAGAAGCCTCTTCCAAGCCCCTTGGTGAAAGGTGCCTTGAAGGAAGTCACAGATATATGTCTATTAAAGTAAGGAGTCTGTGCTATGTGCCTGTTAAATCGACACTGGAGTCAAATAGAAATGACTGAAAGTTTTGGTCCCAACAATTAATTATTGAATGATCTCAACCTTTCTAAATACTGGTTTTAGAATCTGCACATTGAGGATAGTAGTAGTTGCATTTTGAAGATTTTTGTTTGTTAAATGTTCAACTTGTAAAATATTAGTACAGGGACCTACAAAGAACAAATACACAATTTGAAAAATTAAAATTAAGATTATTAGAAGAGTAAATGGAATATGCCCCAGTGTGGACCCAGTAAAAAGTATTAATTTATAAGGGAGGAGTTGAAGGCTAGGTTAAGGCAGAGGAAGCTAGAGCATGATGAAGCCAGTAGTTTAACAGTGGAGAGAAGAGAAGAAAAAAGAGGGTTATACCACCATGGTTACCAAGATAAGAGGGCTATGTGCCATTCTGCGTGTTTCTTGTCATTATATTTTCCCAAATGAATTAGTTTCTGAAGTCTTTTAGCTTTTGAATCTCGGAGAATCCTAATCTAGAAGCCAGGCTAGTCATTGAATGTACAGTTTTCTAGGACACCTATGATACATTGAAATAGGCAAATTCTGATGGATGATGGAAGTTAATTTAACTAGAAGCATTTTTCTTAGTGTGAGAAGGCATCCCTTTCCAGAGGAGCAAGGGAATTCCATAATTTTCTGGCAAGTCTGTGAAAGTATGAGCAGAGATATATCCATAATGGACAAAGTTAATGTAAAATCATATATTTGTTTGCACACTTCCATTTTCTCTATCAATTTGTCTTACTTCTCCTAAAATCATTTGTCCATTGTTTCCACATTTGAATTCATATATCAAGTCAGCAAAGTAAATGATTTTCACAGTATGGATTATTTTATGCTCTTAGTACAGATGGAAGATCTAAACAGTTGCTTTTCCTTGGCTGGATCATTGAAAGCTGTCTAACCATTAGATGTTCATAAAATAACATCTTTGGAAAGAAGCTTTTTTTTTTTTTTTTTTTTTTTTTTACCATGTCCAGGTAAAGTCACCACTCTTTCTCTCTGGCAGGCAATTTCATCAATGTTCACCTTAGTTTTGTTAGCATTGCTAGACTCTTAGACACCAGTGATGCTCATATAAAAGTTATTCTGAATAGAGAGCTTCTGTATTTTTGTTTTTATCAAAATTTTGTCAGAATTTTATAGTGCAAGAAGTGGGGTCCTTAAGGATGATGGCCTAGGAAACAGTACTTGTCTTGGTTACTTTGAATGGATGTGCCACATTCTCAACAACATGGTATTCCATTGTGGGAGGAATGTGTCATTTTTAACTCGAGATTGATATATTATTCTAACTGTAGTTTACAGAGAGACACTACAGATCATTGGTTATTTCTGTTACATATAAAAACATACATTGATATATGTGAAGTGTCCCATTGAACTATCACTGTAATGGGAAAACATAAAAAATACAGGCTAAATGAAGATATACATAATATTCTATTAGACATAAAAGAGTAATGGAACTGGTATCCACATACATGTATATAATAAACTATATACTATAGCTTTAAAATATATATATAGCTATACCTGTCTTTGTGACTCTATCATCCATTACCTATCTAATACTTACCTTTGAATCTATGTGTTATGTATTTTTCAGACATTGACTATAAAAACAAACCATGTGGCATGTTTGGCTATGCACATCTTGGTTCTCTCCATCTATCCAACAACTTTGCATGTTCTCTTCATTGATAATTAAGTTCCAACCACACTGACTTTTTTTCATAGCATCTGAAGCATAGGAGGTCATCAACAACCACCTAATGACTAATGAACATCATGTGCTACACCATAACACTTTATTATTGTATATTTTGAATACTAACAAAAAAACAAATATAAATTACCAAATGTTCCCTAGGTAAAACAATTTAAACCATTTTTAATTAAATTTTAATTTAGAGACTAAACAAACACAGAAACAAATAGTTGAGGGCTAAAGAAGAATGCAGTTTGTTTCATCATTAAACAAGAGATATTAAATGGAAAACTGCACATGTTGGTATTCTAATTGAATGCTTTTCTCAGATGTAAGGTGATGATTTTTACTACTCCAGCACACAAAGATGATAATAAATCTGCACTATGAAAGCTAATCAAAACCAGAAATTACATTTAGAAGTATGAGGTGATCTAAAGAATACTTACACTTCATTTTGGTGTCACCAGTTTTATAATAGTTCAAAGAATGACATTTTAGTGTCAATATTTTTATTAGTTTAAAGTATGTCATGATATACATTGAAACACTTTCTTATTTTTTTAAGTTGCAGTAAAATCCAGTTTCTAAAACTACAAGATAGTGAGATATGGGCCCTTTTGTCCAACTATTTGAATTTGCCTCTTCACATCACCCCTTAGTAATTAAGTGACTTTGGGAAAGTTACTCTCTCTAAGCCTCACTTTCTTTATTTTTATTTCTTTAAATATTGTGATGTCTGTAGATACCTCATGGGTCTTTTTGAAAATCAGTGAGATAATCCACTTAAAGCACATAAAACGGTGCCTAATGTACAAATATCATCCTAACAATGTTAACATTTTTGTTGTCATTAATATGATGCTGCTTTAATAGGATTAAATTATATCATGGTTTTAATATTTCAGTACTAAGTTATTATGGCAAAGCTTTTGCCTACCTACCTGCCCTCATGTTTCCTAAGGTAGAGATTTCTGAACTGTGAGTTTCTGAATTAATAGAAATTAACTAGACAAAGTTTAACCATGAGTAGTACTTGAGTCTAGAGGGTGTGTGGCATGTTAAAACATGGATAAAAGGCCCCTGGGTCTGCAGTATAAAGAGTGATCAAAGAATAGTTATGCAGCATGACACCAGGAAGACCTACCAAAGCATTTAAGGCCATGGTAGAAATGTTGCTACTTAGCACATGAGGTATGGGAGGCCAACAAAACAACTTGAATCTGGGATGAATCATAATCAGCTCAAACAGTCTTATTCTCTACAAACATGTGATTTGAATCTCTGATTCTGTATACCACCATATAGACATATGAATCAATGAATTATTGTAAATCATATTCTAATAAAAAAGAAAAGTAATAAAATAACTTCATTAAACAAATTAAAATAAAGCTAAAAGATGTTAATTCTCATTTCAGAAAAAGAAAATAACATTTAAGATATGGAAATAACATGACAGTAGGAGAGACCTTCAAGATGGCGGAAGAGTAAGACGTGGAGATCACCTTCCTCCCCACAAATACATCAGAAATACATCTACATGTGGAAGAGTGCCTACAGAACACCTACTGAACACTGGCAGAAGACTTCAGATTTCCCAAAAGGCAAGAAACTCCCCACGTACCTGGGTAGGGCAAAAGAAAAAAGGAAAGAAAGGAGACAAAAGAATAGGGACAGGACCTACACCTCTGAGAGGGAGCTGTGAAGGAGTAAACATTTCCACACACTAGGAAGCCCCTTCTCAGGCAGAGACTGTGGGCGGCGGAGGGGGGAAGCTTCGGAGCCACGGAGGAGAATGCGGCAACAGGGGTGCAGATGGCAAAACAGAGAGATTCCCACAGAGAGGATCAGAGACGACCAGCACTCACAAGCCCGAGAGGCTCGTCTGTTCACCCGCCAGGGTGGGCAGGTCGGGGGGCTGAGGCTCGGGCTTCGGAGGTCGGATCCCAGGGAGAGGACTGGGGTTGGCTGCTTGAACACAGCCTGAAAGGGTTAGTGTGCCACAGCTAGCCGGGAGGGAGTCCAGGAAAAAGTGTGGAGCTGCCGAAGAGGCAAGAGACCATTGTTTCAGGGTGCGCAAGGAGAGGGAACTCAGAGCACCGGCTAAACAAGCTCCAGAGACGGACACAGCACGGACCCCAGAGAAGGGCATGAAACGGTAAGGCTGCTACTGCCACCACCAAGAAGACTGTGTGCGAGCACAGGTCACTATCCACACCTCCCCTCCCGGGAGCCTGTCCATCCCGTGACTGCCAGGGTCCCGTGATCCAGGGACAACTTCCCCAGGAGAATACATGGCATGCCTCATTACCACTCCCTTCCCCCGGCCTGAGTGAGCCAGAGCCCCCTAATCAGCTGCTACTTTAACCCCGTCCTGTCTGAGCGAAGAACAGACGCTCTCAGGTGACCTACAGGCAGAGGCGGGGCCAAATCCAAAGCTGAACCCCGGGAGCTGCGCGAACAAAGATAAAGGGAAATCTCTCCCAGCAGCCTCAGTAGCAGCAGATTAAATCTCGACAGTCAACTTGATGTACCCTGCTTCTGTGGAATACCCGAATACACAACGAATCATCCCAAAACGGAGGTGGTGGACTTTATGTGATTTTGTCTGTATAGCTTTGCTTTTACCATTTCCTAGGGTTCTGTCTGTCCATTTACTTATTTGTTTTTAGCACTTGTTATCACTGGTAGATTTGTTTTTTGGTTTGTTTTCTCTCTTCTTTCTTTCTTTCCTTTATTTATTATTATTTAATTTTTTCCACTTTTAATAATATTTTTTATTTTTAATAACTATTTTCTTTTCTTTTCTTTCTTTCTTTCTTTCTTTCTTTCGTTCTTTCTTTCTTTCTTTCTTTCTTTCTTTCTTTTTTTATTCCTTTTATTCAGAGCTGTATGACTTCCAGGGTCTTGGTGCTCTGGCCAGGTTTTGGGCCTGTGCCTCTGAGGTGGGAGAGACAAGCTCTGGACATTGGTCCACAAAGGACCTCCCAGCTCCACATAATATACAAATGGCAAAAGCTGTTCCACAGATCTCCAGCTCAATGCTAACACACATATTCATTAAACAACCAGCAAGCTACAGTGCTGGACACCCTATGCCAAACAACCAGCAAGACAGGAACACAACCCCACCCATTAGAAGAGAGGCTGCCTAAAATCATAATAAGGTCACGGACAACCTAAAACATACCACCACACGTGGTCCTGCCTACCAGTAAAACAAGGTTCAGCCTCATCCACCAGAACACAGGCACCAGTCCCCTCCACCAGGAAGCCTACAAAACCCACTGAAACAACCTTAGCCACTAGGGGCAGACACCAAAAACAACCTGAACAATGAACCAGTAGCCGGCAAAAAGGAGACCCCAAACACAGTAAATGAAGCAAAATGAGAAGACAGAGAAACAGACAGCAGATGATAGAGCAAGGTACAAACCCACCAGGCCAAAAAAATGAAGAGGAAAGAGGCAGTCTACCTAAAAAAGAATTAAGAGTAATGATAGTAAAGATGTTCCAAAATCTTGGAAATTGAATGGAGAAAATATAACCTAGAAGAACTAAAGAGCAAACAAACAATAATGGACAACACAATAAATGAAATTAAAAGTTCTCTAGAACTAAACAATAGCAGAATAACTGAGGCAGAAGAATGGATAAGTGACCTGGAAGATAAAAATAGTGGAAATAAATACTGCAGAGCAGAATAAAGAAAAAAAGAAGGAAAAGAAATGAGGACAGTCTCAGAGATCCCCTGGGACAACATTAAACACACCAACATTCAAACAGGGGTCCTAGAAGAAGAGAAAAAGAAAGGCTCTGAGAAAATATTTGAAGAGGTTACAGTTGGAAACTTCCTTAATATGGGAAAGGAAATAATCAATTAAGTCAAGGAAGTGCAGAGAGTCTCATCCAGGATAAATCCAAGGAGGAACACACCAAGACACGTATTAATCAAACTATCAAAAAATAAATAAAAAGAAAAAAAATTAAAAGCAGCAAGGGAATAAACAACAAATAACATACCATGGAATCCCCATAAGATTAACAGCTGATCTTTCAGCAGAAACCCCACAAGCCAGAAGGGAGTGGCAGGACATATTTAAAGTGAGGAAAGGGAAAAACCTACAACCAAGATTACTCTATCCAGCAAGGATCTCATTCAGATTTGATGGAGAAATTAAAAACTTTACAGACAAGAAAAAGCTAAGAAAATTCAGAACAACCAAACCAGCTTTACAACAAATGCTAAAGGAACTTCTCTATGCAGGAAACACGAGAAGGAAAAGACTTACAATAACAAACCCAAAACAATTAAGAAAATGATAACAGGAACATACATATCTGATCTTTCAGCAGAAACCCCACAAGCCAGAAGGGAGTGGCAGGACATATTTAAAGTGAGGAAAGGGAAAAACCTACAACCAAGATTACTCTATCCAGCAAGGATCTCATTCAGATTTGATGGAGAAATTAAAAACTTTACAGACAAGAAAAAGCTAAGAAAATTCAGAACAACCAAACCAGCTTTACAACAAATGCTAAAGGAACTTCTCTATGCAGGAAACACGAGAAGGAAAAGACTTACAATAACAAACCCAAAACAATTAAGAAAATGATAACAGGAACATACATATTGATAATTACCTTAAATGTAAATGGATTAAACGCTCCAACAAAAGACATAGACTGGCTGAATGGATACAAACAAAAGTTTGGAAATAAAGAAAATAAAAGAAATAAAAAGAATAAAAATAAAAGAAATATAAAGAATCCAAATCAGAAAAGAAGAAGTAAAGCTGTCACTCTTTGCAGATGGCATGATACTATACATAGAGAATCCTAAAGATGCTACCAGAAAACTTCTAGAGGTAATCAATTAATCTGGTAAAGTAGCAGGATACAAAATTAATGCACAGAAATGCATTCCTATACTTAATGATGAAAAATCTGAAAGAGAAATTAAGGAAACACTCCCATTTACCATTGCAACAAAAAGAATAAAATACCTAAGAATAAACCCATCTAAGGAGACAAAAGTTCTGTATGCAGAAAACTATAAGACACTGATGAAAGAAATTAAAGATGATACAAACAGATAGAGAGATATACCATGTTCTTGGATTGGAAAAATCAACATTGTGAAAATGACTCTACTACCCAAAGCAATCTACAGATTCAATGCAATCCTTTTCAAACAAGCAATGGCATTTTTCAGAGAAATAGAACAAAAAAATTCACAATTTGTATGAAAACACAAAAGACCCCGAATAGCCAAAGCAATCTTGAGAAAAAAGAACAGAACCCCAGGAATGGGGTTCCCATACTTCAGACTCTACTACAAATGTACAGTAATCAAGACAGTATGGTACTGGCACAAAAACAAATATAGATCAATGGAACAGGATAGAAAGCCCAGAGGTAAAACGACACACATAGGTCACCTTATCTTTGATAAAGGAGTCAAGAATATACAATGGAGAAAAGACAGCCTCTTCAATAAATGGTGCTGGGAAAACTGGACAGCTACACATGAAAGAATGAACTTAGAACACTCACTAACACTATGCACAAAAATAATCTCAAAAAGGATTAAAGACCTAAGTGTAAGGCCAGACACTATAAAACTCTTAGAGGAAAACATAGGCAGAACACTATATGACATAAATCACAGCAAGATCCTTTTTCACCCACCTACTAAAGAAATAGAAATAAGAACAAAAATAAACAAATTGGACCTATTGAAACTTAAAAGTTTTTGCACAGCAAAGGAAACCATAAGGAAGATGAAAAGACAACCTTCAGTATAGGAGAAAATATTTGCAAATGAAGGCACTGACAAAGGATTAATCTCCCAAATTTACAAGCAGCTCAATATTAAAAAAACAGACAACCCAGTCCAAAAATGGGCAGAAGACCTAGGTAGACATTTCTCCAAAGAAGATACACAGATTGCCAACAAACACATGAAAGAATGCTCAACATCATTAATCATTAGAGAAATGCAAATCAAAACTACAATGAGGTATCACCTCACACCAGTCAGAATGGCCACCATTTAAAAATCTACCAACAATAAATGCTGAAGAGGGTGTGGAGAAAAGGGAACCCTCTTGCACATTGTTGGGAATGTAAATTGATACAGCCACTATGGAGAGCAGTATGGATGTTCCTTAAAAAAACTAAAAATAGAACTACCATACAATCCAGTGATCCCACTACTGGGCATATACCCTGAGAAAACAACAATTCAAAAAGAGTCATGTACCACAATGTTCATTGCAGCACTATTTACAATAGCCAGGACATGGAAGGAACCTAAGTTTCCACTGACAGATGAATGGATAAAGAAGATGTGGAACATATATACAATGGAATATTACTCAGCCATAGAAAGAAATGAAATTGAGTAATTTGTAGTGAGGTGGATAGACTTAGAGACTGTCATACAGAGTGAAGTAAGTCAGAAAGAGAAAAAAAAAAGACATATACTAACACATATATATGGAATAAAAAAAAATGTTTCTGAAGAACCTAGGGGCAGGACAGGAATAAAGACGCAGATGTACAGAATGGACTTGAGGACACAGAAAGGGGGAAGGGTAAGCTGGGTTGAAGTGAGAGAGTGACATGGACTTATATACACTACCAAATGTAAAATAGATAGCTAGTGGGGAGCAGCCGCATAGCATAGGGAGATCAGCTCAGTGCTTTGGGACCACCTAGAGGGGTGGGAGGGATATGCAAGAGAGAGGAGATATGGGGATATATGTATATGTATAGCTGATTCACTTTGTTATAAAGCAGAAACTAACACACCATTGTAAAGCAATTATACTCCAATAAAATGTTAAAAAAAAGAAAAACATGATGGTAGGTATTAGTAGGACAATAAAATAGAAATAAAAAAGACATCAAATCCTATGGATAAAGATTTATCATAATTAATATAGTTTTTCATTATTATCACAACAAAAGTTTAATCAAGGAAGAAATTAGAGCTCTTAACATGAAATGGGAAATAAGATAGCAAGGACAATAAAAGTGCGGAAGTATTAAATAAATATTTCCCAATATATTTATAAAGAATAGCATTAATGGGTCAGGAACTGAAAATTCCTAATTAGTATATCTCTCACTAACTCTTAAAGGGTCAGCATTCAAATGGGCTTTCCAATGTAACACGAGCAAATTTGATGATACTAAAAATTAAAATTCCTATGGTTCATTTTGATGCTCTTGTGCTTTATATTTTATTTTAAAATGTTAAAATACAATGACAGATTTAGCAAAAGCTGTTTTAAAACTTGCAACTGTTTGATGTTAACACTAACAAAGGAATTTTAATAATTGCTTTATGATTTTAATAAATAGAGAAGGCTAAATTGTTTTTGTATGTTTTTTTCCCAGGTCATTTAATAACTGTTTTCAATAACATGCAGTGCATCTACATTGTAGAAAATGTGGTAATTATGGGAAAATATATATAAAGGAGCTAAGTATAATTATAATCATCCCTAATCTCACTATGTAGAGATATCCATTAATAAAATAAAAAGTAGACACATGTAATAGAAAAGAGAAGAAGCCTTCAAGGAAAGCGATTTCTTCTGATTAGGGCCACAACAGTAACAACAACAATAAAACAACATTTAGTGAAGAGTTCAGGTTACAGAGCCATTTTGTTTTTAGAATTTGAAGTGAGATTTCAGTTACACAAAGTGTTATGAGATTTAAGTCACAGAAAGCCTTGCTTACGGAATGGGTCTCTATCTTCATATATGTATGGAATATGACAGCAGAATCTAGTGTGGCGACAGAACTACAGTGAATCAATAACAAAGCAGTGACAGGACAAGACAGACCCAAGAATCCTTGTGGGGTAGCAAACAAACCCATCCTTAAAGGTGGCCCTGTCAGCCTAGTAGTCATGAGATGTTAACATGGAATTCTACATAGGGGTAAAGAAAAAAGTAGTGTGAAAAGTTAATATGTGTGAGACTCTCCTCCATGGACACACAGAGATATCAGAAAACATTGATGTATTGGGATTGACATATATCCACTAATATGTATAAAATAGATAACTAATAAAAACCTGCTGTATAGCACAGGGAACTCCAATTCACTGTACAGTAGAAACTAACACAACATTGTAAAACAACTATAATCCCAATATAAAAAAAAGAGTTAGTTGATTAAGATCAAATATTGCATAGTCAATATCACTTGGGAACATATATGTACATATACTTCCCAACTGTGAACAGATAGGTATAGATATGTATATGTATATATATAGCTTACATGTATTAGTGCAACTTGCTTTTAGAATAAAATAAGAAAACACTGGGAAAAAATCAATGTATTGTAGTTTGGAAGGTGAGGATTAGTAAACTAGTTATTTTCTAGTATTAATGTTACACAAGATTATTGGTATCATCATCTGGGGAGTTCTAAAATGTCTTTCCTTGTCATGTAGAAAGTTTGGAAATTAGCCAGTAAACCTCTGTATCATAAACATGGTTTCCCTGAAAACAGAGATTGAGAGAGAAAATATACGCAGCAGTACTTTACAAGAAAATTTAATCATTTGGAATTAGCAAAGAGGAGAAAGGGAGTGAGGTTTTACCAAAAATTACAAACTTTGTGATCTTTAATTTTCCTAGCCAAACTGTCACTAGATACCGTTACAAAAAGAAAAAGATATACAGAAGCCTGAAAGACCTATTCTAAAAAGAAAGTCTTATATGGTAGATATAGACAAGCATGAGTTCTGTGTTGCTTGCTAATTTAGGTAGGTTTCAGTTCATTTGATCCTTGCAGGGAGTACAAGGAGAAGATATTGTCTTCACAGGAGATGTGTTAGAGAGTACCGCTAAATATATCTAAAAGCTTGTTTTACTGTAAACATAAAAATAAAAACAATCGATGGCATCTAAAGCACATAACCTCAAGCAAAATTCACAAGCTGAAGCACATAAAGAACATGATGTTCTGTTTATATACAGTCTTTTCCCACCTAGAGCAAAGACAAAACTAAGGATTAAAAAGATCAGGGCTTAGAAATATTGTATATTTGGATTATTGCCATTTTGTAGTAACTGTATTTTAATGTGAAAATTTATCACATATGAGAATGACAGTGTCAGTTTAAAGAAATAAATATGTGAATAATATTTTTAGATATGTACAGAAAAGACAGGGAAAGATAATTTCACAAATGACTAAGTCAAATACATCATCAGCTTGTTACAAAGTCTGCTTAAAAATCAAGTTTAAATTGGGTTAGAGTTTTGTTTTTTTTTTTTTTTAAGTAATATATTGCACAAGCTAAAGTTAACTATTTAGTACTTGGGCTTTCTTAAAAATATTGGTCCAGGAAAGAACTATCTTATGGGCCAATTAAAACCCATAGCATTGAAGGAGTTCAGTGAGGTTCAATTAGCTATATGGAACATACAATAAAGAGTATTATTTATTTTACTATCATTTGTAAAGTATATGCTATACATAATTTATAATGTATTTTTAACAAATTCTGTTCTTACATATATCCATCCTTTTTGTGGGTAGAGCTGATTGTTAAACCTTCACCAGTACACCACTGTCTCACAGTTCCACTATACATAGCTATCTGAGCTGAAGAAAGAACACCTAGTTATTAATACTGAGGCTCTACAGTGTAGGGTGGACAATGTTAGAAGAGTAGTACCTGTCATTGCTACCATTTGGTTACACAGAAAAAGATCCTGATGTCATTCCCTACTCTGTGGATTGAAAATAATACCTACTGTACATGTTCATTGAGGTTGGGTGTAAAATACTAAAAATATCTAGCACAGGGCCAGTTATAAGTGCTTTGTAATTATTCAACATTTTTCATACATCTCACTAAGAGAATGATAATAGTAATAATATTAATAATAAAGAACACTTTTAATAATAAACAGCCTCTATTACTATGTCAAACACTTTATATATATTAACTCATTTAGTGCTCACCACAATCTTATATGTAGGTACTATTCTTGTCCATATTTCACTGATGATTAATTTATATTTGATATTTAAATATAGAGATGTAATTTCTGATACAAACTACTTAATACCAAGCTTGCAACAAGGATATTATTCACTTTCACTTAAGGTTAATAATGATGTATTTTCCAAACTCACTACTGCCAACCAAGGAGCCCACTGCATAGCATGAGGTTGACAGTGAACAGAAGTTCCAGCACATAGGCTGAATTAATAGGCCAGAAAACTGGCTCAAGGTTAAGAACTCAGTAAGCACTTTTTCACACAGGGAAAAATAATTTAATATCAAAACAAAACTTTCTTTCAGGTTCACTAAAGAAAAATTTCCAGGGGGTACTATAATGATTTTTATTTCATTCACTTCATTCATGCCTACTATATAAACAGCAAATATAAACTACCTCAAAAGAACACACTGATGAAACATTTTTAAGAAATTTTATTTTCATCACAGCTTATTAACTTTATTAAAATGATATCAAATATATTTCTAATAAGCCTACTGCTTAACCTAAAATTGAGTCTTTATCAGGATTCTGCCTTTATGTTAATGCAAATTTTATAAAATCAAAATGTTTTCTGCAAAATGTCTCTAAGAAAATCAAGACCACAAAAGTTCCCTCAATAATTTGCCTGTATATAAGTCTGTCCCATCAAGCTATCATATGTAATGAATTTTTAGCAAATTACCAATAATCACAATTCCAAGACAGCCTCAAACTTAAAAAATTGTGTGTCAACATTTCAATTATTAGAACAGATATTGGCTTTTCAGAAAAATAAAGGAACACATCAGTGAAAAGGAAGATATTGTCAAAGTAGTTAAAAATTAAATGATTCGGCTTTAAATTGTCTTCAAGAAAAACACTTTAAATATAGGGGTCTATATATGTTACAACTAAAGGACAAAATAAATTATATACCTACATACTAGCAATTAACAATCAGAAATTGAAAAATTACATTTATAGCAGCATCAGTATAACAGACATAATGATAAATTTGACATAAGATATATGCACTGAAGAGAACAAAACACTGGCACTCTAAATGGCACACTGAAAGCAACAGAATATTTCAGAAAAAAATTAAGTACATAAATAAGTGGAGGAATATTCATGGATAAGAATGCACAATATTGTTAAAATGACTTTTTCACAGTGCAATATATATCTTTAACACAACTCCAATCAGAATCCTAGCAAACATATTTTTGGTAGAAAGTTTTAAACTAATTCTAGAATTTACATGGATAGGTGTGTGTGTGTGTGTGTGTGTGTATGTGTGTGTGTGTGTGTGTATCCCAGCACATCATATCCCAGCACATGGTATCCCAGCACATCAATTAAAACAGGAAAAGCCAAAGTTGAAGGGCTTACATTACCTATATCTGTGTTAGTTTGACATTTTCTCCCTGAAATATACTGTAAATTTTTCAAATCTCTCTGAGGATTGGATTGTCTCCTCTCCCTTCTCTCTCTCATTACTAATACCGTCCTCCAGACACTAATTTCTTTGTTTATTCTATTTATACTGAAATAAAAAATAATTATAGCACATAGTAACGGAAACAAGCTTTTGGTGTCTTTGACATGTTACATTAGGGGAAAGGCAAAATACAGGAAGAGAAAGCAAATCAGTGGTTTCCAAGGGATAAGAGTTGGTGGAGGCTCTGAATATATAAGAGAGCGTGAGGAATTTTTTGGGGTGCTGGAAATGCTCTGTAAACTGTCTGTGCTTGTGGTTATAAAAATCTACATGTTAAAACTCATGCAATTATATGCCAAAAAGGGGGAGGATTTCACTACTTGTAAATTTAAGAAAATAATAAAATGAGTCTATTTTATTTAATTTATTTTTTTAAATCTTTATTGGAGTATAATTGTTTTACAAGGGTGTATTAGTTTCTGCTTTATAAAAAAGTGACTCAGTTATACATATACGTATGCTCCCATATCTCTTCCCTCTTGCATAGCCCTCCCTCACGCCCTCCCTATCCCAGCCCTCTAGGTGGTCACAAAGCACCGAACTGATCGTCCTGCGTTATGTGGCTACTTCTATTTTACGTTTGACAGTGTATACATGTCCATTCCACTCCACTTTGTCACAGCTTACACTTCCCCTTCCCCATATCCTCAAGTCCATTCTATAGTAGGTCTGTGTCTTTATTCCCATCTTGCCCCTAGGTTCCTCATGACCTGTATTTTTTTTTTTTTTGTAGATTCCATATACATGTGTTAGCATACGGTTCCATATATATGTGTTAGCATACGGTATTTGTTTTTCACTTTCTGACTTACTTCACTCTGTATAACAGACTCTAGGTCCATCCACCTCACTACAAATAACTCAATTCCATTTCCTTTTATAGCTGAGTAATATTCCATTGTATATATGTGCCACTTCTTCTTTATCCATTCATCTGTTGATGGACACTTGCTTCCATGTCCTGGCTATTGTAAATAGAGCTGCAATGAACATTTTGGTACATTACTCTTTCTGAATTATGGTTTTCTCAGTGTATATGCCTAGTAGTGGGATTGCTGGGTGGTATGGTAGTTCTATTTTTATTTTTTTAAGGAACGTTTATACTGTTCTCCATAGTGGCTGTATCAATTTACATTCCCACCAACAGTGCAAGAGTGTTCCCTTTTCTCCACACCCTCTTCAGCATTTGTTGTTTGTAGATTTTTTGATGATCGCCATTCCAACCGGTGTGAGATGATATCTCATTGTAGTTTTGATTTGCATTTCTCTAAAGATTAACATGTTGAGCATTCTTTCATGTGTTTATTGGCAATCTGTATATCTTCTTTGGTGAAATATCTGTTTAGGTGTTCTGCCCATTTATGGATTGACTTGTTTGTTTTTTTTATATATTGAGCTGCATGTGCTGCTTGTAAATTTTAGAGGTTAATCCTTTCTCAGTTGCTTCATTTGCAAATATTTTCTCCCATTCTGAGGGTTGTCTTTTCACCTTGTTTATGGTTTCCTTTGTTGTTCAAAAGCTTTAAAGTTTCATTAGGTCCCAATTGTGTTTTTTTGTTTTATTTCCATTTTCTCTAGGAGGTAAGTCAAAAAGATATTGCTGTGATGTATGTCATAGAGTGTTCTGCCTATGTTTTCCTCTAAGAGTTTGATAGTGGCTGTCCTTACCTTTAGGTCTTTAATCCATTTTGAGTATGCTATTAGGGACTGTTATAACTTCATACTTTTACATGTACCTATCCAGTTTTCCCAGCACCACTTATTGAAGAGGCTGTCTTTTCTCCACTGTATATGCATGCCTACTTTATCAAAGATAAGGTGACCATATGTGCATGCGTTTAACTCTGGGCTTTCTATCCTGTTCCATTGATCTATATTTCTGTTTTTGTGCCAGAACAATAGTGTCTTGATTACTGTAGTTTTGTAGTATAGTCTGAAGTCACGGAGCCAGATTCCTCCAGCTCCATTTTTCTTCCTTAAGACTGCTTTGGCTATTCGGGGTCTTTTGTGTTTCCATACAAATTGTGAAATTTTTTGTTCTAGTTTTAGCTCTACTAGTTTTCTGGTAGCATCTTTAGGATTCTCTATAGAAAGTATCATGTCATCTACAAATACTGACAGTTTCACTTCTTCTTTTCCAATTTGGATTCCTTTTATTTCTCTTTCTTCTCTCATTGCTGTGGTGAAAACTTCCAAAACTATGTTGAATAAGAGTGGTGAGAGTGGGCAACTTTGTCTTGTTCCTTATCCTAGTGGAAATGGTTTCAGTTTCTCACCATTGAGGATGATGTTGGCTGTGGTTTCGTCATATATGGCCTTTATTATATTGAGGAAAGTTCCCACTATGCCTGCTTTCTGGAGGGTTTTTATCATAAATGGGTGTTGAATTTTGTCAAAAGCTTTCTCTTCATCTATTGAGATGATCATATGGTTTTTCTCCTTCAAATTGTTAATATGGTGTATCACATGGCTTCATTTGAGTATATTGAAGAATCCTTGCATTCCAGGAATAAACCCCACTTGATCATGGTATATGATCCTTTTAATGTGCTGTTGGATCCTGTTTGCTAGTATTATGTTGAGGATTTTTGCATCTATGTTCTTTAGTGATATTGGGCTGTAGTTTTCTTTCTTTTTGACATCTTTGTCTTGTTTTGGTATCAGAGTGATGGTGGCCTCATAGAATGAGTTTGGGAGTATTCCTCTCTGCTGTATTTTGGAAGAGTTTGAGAAGGATAGGTGTTAGCTCTTCTCTAAATGTTTGATAGAATTTGCCTGTGAATCCCTCTTGTCCTGGACTTTTGTTTGTTGGAAGTTTTTAAATCACAGTTTAAATTTTAGTGCTTGTGTGGTCTGTTCATATTTATTTATTCTTCGTTCAGGCATGGAAGGTTGTATATTTCTAAGAATTTGTCCATTTCTTCCAGGTTGTCCATTTTATTGCCATATAGTTGCTGGTAGTAATCTCTCATGATTCTTTGCATTTCTGCAGTGTCAGTTGTTAATTCTTTTTCATTTCTAAGTGTGTTGATTTGAGTCTTCTACCTTGTTTCCTTGATGAGTCTGGCTAATGGTTTATCAATTTTCTTTATCTTCTCAAAAAACAAGCTTTTAGTTTTATTGATCTATACTATCATTTCCTTCCTTTCTTTTACATTTACTTCTGCTCTGACCTTTATGATTTCTTTCCTTCTGCTAACTTTGGGGTATTTTTGTTCTTCTTTCTCTAATTGCTTTATGTGTAGGGTTAGTTTGTTTATTTGAGATGTTTCTTGTTTCTTAAGATAGGATTGTATTGCTATAAACTTCCCTCTTAGAACTGCTTTTGCTGCATTCCATAGGTTTTGGGTCATCATGTTTTCATAATCATTTGTTTCTAGGTATTTTTTGATTTCCTATTTGATTTCATCAGTGATCTCTTGATTATTAAGTACTGTATTGTTTAGCCTCCATGTGTTTGTATTTTTTACAGATTTTTTCCTGTAATTGATATCTAGCCTCATAGCGCTATGGTCGGAAAAGACACTTGATATGATTTCAGTTTCCTTAAATTTACCAAGGCTTGATTTGTGACCCAAGATATGATCTATCCTGGAGAATGTACCATGAACACTTGAGAAGAACATGTATTCTGTTGTTTTTGGATGGAATGTCCTATAAGTACCAATTAAGTCCATCTTGTTTAATGTATCATTTAAAGCTTGTGTTTCCTTATTTATTGTCATTTTGGATCATCTGTCCATTGGTGAAAGTGGGGTGTTAAAGTTCCCTACTCTGATTGTGTTTCTGTCGATTTTCCCTTTTATGGCTGTTAGTATTTGCCTTATGTATTGAGGTGCTACTATGTTGGGAGCATAAATATTTACAATTTTATATCTTCTTCTTGGATTGATCCCTTGATCATTATGTAGTGTCCTTCTTTGTCTCTTGTAATAGTCTTTATTTTAAAGGACTATTTTGTCTGATATGAAAATTACTACTCCAGCTTTCTTTCTTTTATTTTTTCCATTTGCACGGAATATGTTTTTCCATCCCCTTACTTTCAGTCTGTATGTGTTCCTAGGTCTGAAGTGGGTCTCTTGTAGACAGCATATATATGGGTCTTGTTTTTGTATCCATTCAGCCAGTCTATGTCTTTTGTTTGGAGCATTAATCCATTTACATTTAAGGTAATTATTGATATGTATGTTCCTATTCCCATTTTCTTAATTGTTTTGGGTTTATTATTGTTGGTCTTTTCCTTCTCTGTGTTTCCTGCCTAGAGAAATTCCTTTAGCATTTTTTGTAAAGCTGGTTTGGTGATGCTGAATTCTCTTAGCTTTTGCTTGTCTGTAAAGCTTTGAATTTCTCCATCAAATCTGAATGAGTTCCTTGCTGGGTAATCTTGACTGTAGGTTTTTCTCCTTCATCACTTTAAATCTGTCTTGCCACTCCCTTCTGGCTTGCAGAGTTTCTGTTGGAAGATCAGCTGCTAACCTTATGGGGATTACCTTTTGTGTCATTTGTTGATTTTTCCTTGATGCTTTTCATATTTGTTCTTTGTAATTAATTTTTGATAGTTTGATTATTATGTTTCTTGGCATGTTTCTCCTTGGATTGTCCTGTATGGGACTCTCAGTGCTTCCTGGACTTGATTAACTATTTCCTTTCCCATATAAGGGAAGTTTTCAACTATAATCTCTTCAAATATTTTCTCAGTCCCTTTTTCTCTTCTTCTTCTGGGACACCTATGATTCGAATGTTGTTGCATTTAATGTTGTCCAAGAGGTCTCTGAGACTGACCTCAATTATTTTCATTGTTTTTCCTTTATTCTGCTCTGCAGTACTTATTTCCACTATTTTATCTTCTAGGTCACTTATCCATTCTTCTGCCTCACTTATTCTGCTATGATCCCTTCTAGAGAATTTTTTATTTCATTTATTGTGTTGTTCATCACTGTTTGCTCTTTAGTTTTCTAGGTCCTTGTTAAACGTTTCTTGTATTTTCTCTATTCTATTTTCATGATTTTCCATCATCCTTACTCTCATTATTCTGAATTATTTTTCAGGTAGACTGCCTATTTCCTCTTCATTTTTTAGGTCTGGTGCGTTTTTGCCTTGCTTCTTCATTTGCTGTGTGTTTTTCTGTCTTCTCATTTTGCTTATCTTACTATGTTTGTGGTCTCCTTTCTGTAGGCTGCAGTTCCTGTTGTTTTTGATGTCTGTCCTGTTGTTTTTGATGTCTGTCCCCAGTGACTAAGGTTGGTTCAGTGGATTGTGTATGCTTCTTGGCGGAGGGGAGTCGTTCTCTTCTTCTTCTGGGACACCTATGATTCGAATGTTGTTGCATTTAATGTTGTCCAAGAGGTCTCTGAGACTGACCTCAATTATTTTCATTGTTTTTCCTTTATTCTGCTCTGCAGTACTTATTTCCACTATTTTATCTTCTAGGTCACTTATCCATTCTTCTGCCTCACTTATTCTGCTATGATCCCTTCTAGAGAATTTTTTATTTCATTTATTGTGTTGTTCATCACTGTTTGCTCTTTAGTTTTCTAGGTCCTTGTTAAACGTTTCTTGTATTTTCTCTATTCTATTTTCATGATTTTCCATCATCCTTACTCTCATTATTCTGAATTATTTTTCAGGTAGACTGCCTATTTCCTCTTCATTTTTTAGGTCTGGTGCGTTTTTGCCTTGCTTCTTCATTTGCTGTGTGTTTTTCTGTCTTCTCATTTTGCTTATCTTACTATGTTTGGGGTCTCCTTTCTGTAGGCTGCAGGTTTGTAGTTCCTGTTGTTTTTGATGTCTGTCCCCAGTGACTAAGGTTGGTTCAGTGGATTGTGTATGCTTCTTGGCGGAGGGGAGTCGTGGCTGTGTTCTGGTGGTTGAGTCTGTATCTTGTCTTTCTTGTTGGCACGTCCATGTCTGATGGTGTGTTTTGGGGTGTCTGTGGCCTTATTATGATTTTAGGCAGCCTCTCTGCTAATGGATGGGGTTGTGTTCCTGTCTTGCTAATTGTTTGCCATAGGGTGTTTAGCACTGTAGCTTGCTGGTCATTCAGTGAAGCTGAAGCTTGGCGTTGAGATGGAGATCTATGGGAGATTTTCACCATTTGATATTAGGTGGAGCTGGGAGATCTCTTGTGGACCAGTGTCCTGAATTTGGCTTTCCCACATCAGAGGCACAGCCTTGACACCTGGCTGGAACACCAAGAGCCTTTCATCCACACAGTTCATAATAAAAGAGAGAGAATAAAGAAGGAAAGAAAGAACAAAGATAAAATAAAATAAATAAAGTAAAAGAAACTTATTCAAAATAATTATTAAGAAAACAAATTTTAAAAGTAAAACAAAAACACCCCAAAACAGGCAGAACCCTAGGACAAACGGTAAGAGCAAAACTATACAGACAAAGTCACACACAGAAGCATATACATACACATACACTCTCAAAAAGAGATAAAGGGATATATATATATATATATATATA
>NW_020175684.1:6285266-6361760 GCF_003031525.2 Neophocaena asiaeorientalis asiaeorientalis | reverse complement strand
TTTTTTTTCTTTGCTCCCAAAGTCCACCTCTTCAATTTGGGATGATTTGTTATCTATTCATGTATTCCACAGATGCAGACTTCATCAAGTTGATTGTGGAAATTTAATCCTCTGCTCCTGAGGCTGCTGGGAGAAATTTCCATTTCTCTTCTTTGTTCCCACAGCTCCTGGGTTTCACCTTTGGATTTGGACCTGCCTCTGTGTGTAGGTCGCCTGAGGGCATCTCTTCTTCACTCAGACAGGACAGAGTTAAAGGACCATCTTATTTGGGGGCTCTGGCTCACTCAGGCCAGGGGGAGGGAGTCGTATGGATTGCGGGGCGAGCCTGCAGTGGCAGAGGCCAGAGTGACGTTGCACCAGCCTGAGGCGTGCTGTGCATTCTCCTGGGAAAGTTGTCCCTGGATCACGGGACCCTGGCACTGGTGGTCTGCACAGGCTCCTGGGAGGGGAGGTGTGGACAGTGACCTGTGCTTACACACAGGCTCCTTGGTGATGGCAGCAGCAGCCTTAGCATCCCATGCCCGTCTCTGGCATCTGTGCTGATAACCGTGACTCATGCCCTTCTCTGTAGCTCCTTTAAGTGGCGCTGTTAATCCCCTATCCTCATGCACCATGAGACAAAGAGGCAAGAAAAAGTCTCTTGCCTCCTTGGCAGCTCCAGACTTTTCCTCGGACTCCCTCCTTGGTAGCCGTGGCACACTAGCCCTCTTCAGGTTGTGTTCACGCAGCCAACCCCAGTCCTCTCCCTGGGATCTCACCTCTGAAACCCGAGCGTCCGCTCCCAGCCCCCGCCAGCCCCGGAGGGTGAGCAGACAAGCCTCTTGGGCTGGTGAGTGCTGGTCAGCACCAATCATCTGTGCGAGAATCTATGCGCTTTGCCCTCCGCACCCCTGTTGCTACACTCTCCTCCGCGGCTCCAAAGCTTCACCCCTCCACCACTCACAGTCTCCACGCATGAAGGGGCTTCTAGTGTGTGGAAAGCTTCACAGCTGCCTCCCACTGCTGCAGGTCCCATCCCTATTCTTTTGTCTCTGTTCTTTCTTTTTTTCTTTTGCCCTACCCAGGTACATGGGGAGTTTCTTGCCTTTTGGGCCGTCTGTGGTCATCTGCCAGCCTTCAGTAGGTGTTCTGTAGGAGCTGTTCCACATGTAGATGTATTTCTGATGTATTTGTGGAGTGGAAGGTGATCTCTGCGTCTTCCTCTTCCGCCGTCTTGAAGCTCCTCCATGAGTCTATTTTAAATTGAATAAAAACTGTCCTCCAGTCAGATTGGATGGATTATTTTTTTCTTTCCTTGCCCCCAATCTACCATAGAGCAGCAGTGTTCACAGCAAGAAAGTCTCTGTAAAAGTATAAACTTGTTTATACCTTCAAAGAAATGTTATTAGTTTGCAGTTTAAATCTTTTATGTATTGAAGAGGTAATAAATTGATGTATCAAGTCCATTTTCTCACAAAATATATATATTTAGATATCCCTAAATCAATTGCTCACATCTGCTGGAAAGATTATCTCTCTTGCACTAATTTGAAAAGAAATCTAGTTCTTTCTTACATTTCTCCAAAACCTTGAAAGGCACACACATTCTGATTCTTACTCATCCTTCTTTTCCCTTCACTTCTCATCTGTTAACATCCTGAGTTGCTTCAGCACCCGCTCTTCAATCCCAAACCTAACCTATGTGATTTTTACCATTTTGGTAATCTCTTTATTTTCTTTTTTCCTTTTGTGTGTGTGTGTGTGTGTGTGTACTATTTATAACATATATTGTACTAGGAACATATTCACTTTTAAAAATGTAATTTTATTTATATATTTTTTATACAGCAGGTTTGTATTAGTTATCTATTTTATAAATATTAATGTATATATGTTAATCCCACTTCATCCCACCACCACCATTTCTGTAGTCTTTCATTAACCCAGATTGAATGAACCTTTTAAAATTAAACACTTTCTTTCTTCTCCATATTTGAAATTTCTATTCTTTCACAATCAAATTACATCTTCTTGTGATAGGAGTCAAAAAGGATGCCTCTCAGAGAGTTGAGTTTTGAAGAAGTCCAAGATTTTAACCTTTAGAGGAAAAGAGATAAGGGAAAACTGGGAAAATCAAAATTAAATATCAAAACCAGAAATTCATAATTTCAATTAATTCATACACACACACTCACATAGGTAAGTACCCTTAAAAAACTGAAAACCATAATTAAAATAGAATTTATGGAGAAATAAAATATTTGCATTCCTTTGAGATTTTGAACTCACATTAAAATTTTAGAATATTTTATTTAGATATAATTATGGACTCCCAAGAAATTTAAAAAATAGTCAAAGTTTTGGTTTTAATTTGGGGGGGTGGTTTCCACTCTTCAAACAAGAATTTTTCTTCTTTTAGTTTTAAAAGTAGATTATTTTCTCCCATTGCAATGAACGCTTCTGGGAAGTGTTTTTAAAAAGGAGTCATTTCCCTAAATATTGAGTATAAATGTCTAAATTCATCTAGGACAAATAGTGCATTCTATATGTTACTTTAGCCACAATCTATTTCAAGACATTTCAGAATTTTGGAGCTACTGTGTTAACAATGATGATGATGAAAATTATAGGAATGCCAGCACAGTGATAATTATATTACATCCTAACAACCTTCCTCTGATGTATGTACAGCTAAAACTGCATAAGTTAAGCAGTTGGTTTTACTTCATTTCCAGTTTAGAGTTGAAAAACAGTGTAGAAAAACAAAACAATGGAGAACTGCATTCAGAAATTGTTTCTTATGGAAAGCTGAAACCATGAGTCAGCTTCAGTTTTATTTTTGACTCAAGATATTAATTAAATGTGTGTGTGTGTGTGCTTTTTAACCTTGGCATTATAATTGTTGTTATCTTGTAACAGCATATGTATTTTTAAAATTTGAGTTTAAATTTTCATGGAAAAAGCATAAAAGATTAAAGTAAAATAATGATCCTCAAACACATTGATATTTACTCTATAGTAGAGATGCTGTTTTGAGGCCAATGAGAACATTAAATCCATTTAATAAATGAAATTATCATTTTGTTAAAATTTGGGAAAATATTATAATTTTCTTTCAATCTGCATCTGAGGAAATTTGTATTTATCAGATGGAAAAAAATCTGAAGCAAAAATAAAGAATATAGGATTGACTACACTAATTTAGAAGTCATCAAAATACAGAAAAAAATAATTTTAAACATAAAGTTTTAACGATTTTGTTGTAATTTTAAAAAATCTCTCCTTTTTGTGTGTAATAATTATTATAATAAAACATAATTAGTATTGCTTAAACCTGTATGGGTAATAAAATGCAGTGAAAAATTTGTCAGAGCATTCAAGATTCTCCAAAGAAGTTATTTATCAAAGTAACAATTTCTTTTTGAAGAAGTTACTAAATTATAAATAGTTTTAGACAGCAACAATTTTAAAAATTAAGCAAAGAGAATTCTAATTCTCCCTTCCTCTAAGTTGTATGTGTCCTTGAACAAGTCATTTAAACTCCACATCTCACTTTTTGTATGTTAATTGAGACAAAGGAGTAGTTTTTTAGTGAATTTAAGAAGCAGTAAAGTTAGTTTTAATGAAACCTGGATCTACTAAAATATAAATTGCTATCTTGTGGCAAAAATAGAATAGATAATCTTACTTAGGAACTGTCAGCAGCTTTGACTGGAATCACAAAATAAGGCAATTGTTTCTAAAGTTCACATTTAAACCAGACATTAGAAGATTTTAAAGAAATTAATACTGCATAGAAAATGCATGTCTTAAATTTCTACAATTACATGTCCTCTATTAAAAGTCCTGATCATGTTTTCTAAAACGTACATTTGTCTTGATCCATATTGATTATGTTCCTGTAAAGGTTTAATGTATAGTTTATTCATATGATCCTTTTTTCTATGTAAATATATGTCTTTAGTCTTAAAAATTCAAATTGTGAATGAAAATATGTTTAGAAAACATTAAGCATAATTTTATGTTTTCTTGTAACATAAAGGATGAAAGATATCAATTCCTGGAATACTGTGTATTCACCATTTTAGTAAATGCTTGCTTTTTAGTTTGCAGGTAAAGCAAGTGTAACTTCATTAGGATACAAGAAAACGTAATAGTTAAAGCAAAACCTTTTTTAAAATATATTTTTGCAGTAGTATTTTAATTACCCACAGAGATGATTAATTTTAGCTCCAATTAGATATAACATTGTTTAGTCTTATTAAATAATCAGATTATTTTTCAATTATTATTTTGAAAATATATTTTAAATTCTTTTAAATTTTACATAAGCAAAGTTATTGAATATATTTAGCTGTTAACATTATGATTGCTTTCTTGGATTAGGATAATTTAGGCAGAATCTATGACATGCCATTGAGTTTTACCTTTCCTATATATCTTGAATTGCTGTTATGATCATAGAATCTATTTTTGTCCATTGAGCTTTTAAGAGTTTTTCAGTTATTGGATTTCTATTATATACAATACTAACATTTGCCAGTTTTATATCTCTTTTCATCAAAGATATCAACATTTTGCTTTTCCCTCTGGTCTTTTATTCCTTAAACTTGTTTGAATGACATATCTCATTAGAATCAGAAAATATCAATGCTACATTAAAATGTCTGCATTATAGTATAAAATTGTTTCATGCAAATAAAAAAGCAGAGTAGCTAAAAGTTTTAAGGTGTTTTCCAGAAATCTTATAGCAATTCTGTTACTGCCTTAAAAAAAATGTTTTATTTATAAAATATTTTATTACTACTTCCTCATAATTTGCTTAATCAATCTCCTAATAAACTAATGGGTTTCAAGCAATTCCCCTTGGTTTTCTGTGAGTGCTACCCATACTGGATAGATGGTTATGAACATATTGTGAGTGAAGGATACAGACCACAAACCCTGTTTCAACTACACCAGCATTGTCATTTGCCTGTTCAATTTCTGTGTGTGTGTGTTATAGTTGCGGGGAGGAATGGTGGTGTTGCTTTTTATATTACCTTTTATTATGAAACATGGCTTATTGGGCTGAAACTTTTGAAAGCCTCTGTAACAAACCATATTATCCTATAACTGTCTTGTTTCAGAAGTATTTGATGCTGGTTCTTTTATTAGGAAACCATAAGAGCTCTAAAAAGACTTTTTTCACACAATTTGACTGTAGATTCTGTATGGTATGAATTTCTGATCCATAAAATCTCTTGAGAATCTTTATTGTAATGTTATTATTAGCCATGATTATCCAGAAATTAATAATCTAAAAATATTTGTAAGTATTAGGAAAGTGCTTGCCTAACTAGATTTACCTTAAACTGTGTGTTTTTAATTGTCTTTTATATTTATAGTTATAGGACTATGTCATATATCATAGCAGTGTTAAATATGTATATGATTTTGTCATCTCTGGAAGACAATGTGGAAAAATTTTAAATGACCTTAACCAGAAGCATTAGATACCAGAGCTCTAGTTGTTACTTTAGCTTCAGTTGCATTTTTTAACCAGGATTTACTCATTGATCTTTTCAGGATCTCAGTTGTTAATACTGAAAACACAGATTGAATTTAAGAGTTCTAAACCTAAAATTATGTGATTCCAATTTTCTTCCTTAATATTTGTAGATTCCAAGCGCTTGGCAGAAAATATATAAATTGGTAACAATAGCATATTTTGAACTGAAGAGCTAATAATAAATTTTTCAAATTGTCTGTCATGACTCCCCTAGGAAAGTTATATGTTCTATTTCTCATCCATATACTGAGCTCCTTTTCCGTTTAGATAACCTGTAGACACTGATGAAAAAATAGGTGATGTGACATCAATCTTGCTATAAGAAAACAACATTTTCAGAATAAATGTCTTTATATAAGTTGTGAAGTCAAGGTTTTAAGGAGAAAATTATGGAGATACTAAGAACATTTTGTACATAATATGTATTTTATGTATTGCAAATTTTTCTGTGCTAGATGGATCTCCCAAACAATAATCACCTGCAAGTTAGAAATAGAAATATATAGCCCTCCCCCCAAAAATTGATTTAGTAAAGTTTTCCTGTATCAAATGCATTTAAAATTAAGCCTTACATGCTAATTATAATTAATTAGATTAATTAATTGATTGATTAGATCTTCTTATGTTATAAGACCAAATCAAAAGTAGTAAGTGTGTCTAAAGAGATGAAATTTTCTAAATGAATAGCCTACTTGACCTGCTCGTTAATGTACTGGGGAAGGCATGACTATGAAAAGACAATAAGGGACAGAGAGAACAGCAGAAAATGCCCAATATGTAACATTTAAATTAAATATTTCTTTCTTTAAGTAAATTTGTAATTTTGTTCAATTTTTTGTAATAGATATGTTATTTAGAGCTTTTCTCCTTAATCTATGATGAAGTGAGACCGAGAAGACTTCACATATTTCTGCAGCTGTTTCCAGGTTTATAGACATAATTTCATCAAGCTAAAGGTAGGATATATATTGCAACATATGTCCTAAAGGATATATGTATATCTATATATATATCCTAAATTCTAAAGACTAAAAATTATTTTTTTTTTGGTATTAGGTTGTTCTGAATGTGGCCCAGAATAGGTAAGTATGTACTAATATTAGACCCTTTATTACCTTTAACTAAAATGCCTAAAATGTTAAGAAATATTTAAAGAGGTATATATCTAGTTAGGTAGCTAGCTAGCTAGCTAAATAGATGCTAGATAGATATCAATAGATAGATATAATGGACTATTACTATTTAGCCTTAAAAAAGATGATCCTGTTATTTGCAACAAATGGATGAACCTAGAGGACATTATGGCAAGTGAAATAAGCCAGATACAGAAAGAAAAATATTGTATCCTCTCACTCATACCTAGAATCTGAAAAAAAGTAGAATACATAGAAGCAAAGAGTAGAACAATGGGGGCAGGGAGGTGGAAACAATGGGGGGATGTTAGTCAAAGGATACAAAGTTGCAGTTGTCTACAAAGACTAAATCTAGAGATTGAATACAAGGCATGATGACTATAGTTTACCATTCTCTATTGAATAATGTAAATCTGCTAAGAGAGCAGATTTCAGGTGCTCTCATCACACACACACACAAAAGTAACTGTGTGAGGATAGAATATGGTTATGAGTTTGACTGTGGTAATCATTTCACTATGTATATCAAGTTACGTTGTACAACTTAAATACATATAATTTTGATTAAAAAAATAAAGAACTATTAAAAGACAAGTATAAACATACTGTGAAATACATTTTTTAGTAAAATACACATGAAACTATCTATATGTTGAAAATATTATTGCCAAATTAAAATTACAGAGGCTTACAGTCTATTACAGTCACCACCGTAGTCAAAAGTAGTAAGAGAAACTGATTCTGCATCTAAAGTTTTATGCATAGAATTTTAGTAGTCCAAAGAAATTACTGAAAACAATTACATTGCATTAATTAGGATAAGGAACAAAAATCTAAAATCAATTGTATCTTCCAAAAAGGTTGCTCTCTAAAAATAAGAAATATAATTGAGATTTCAAATGAAGTATCTTATGGAGACATGAAAGTCTCCAGATTATTCCACTAATTAAGACAAACGGTCCTATTGATTTATAATTTAGAAAGAAAAACATCATTGTATATACTATAATAAGAACCTTAATAATTTGTTTTCAGAAATAGTTAACAATCTCCAGCTATGTCTATAATAGAGATTACAAAACTTTTATGAAATAAGTTTATTTTACTGGCTTTAGAGCTATATACATTAGCTCCTTTAAAATTTAAAAATGTGGATTATACCATCGGTTGTATGTCATAAAACACGAAGCACCTTACATAAGACCAAAAATTTTTAAACTATTTTCTATGGCTACACTAGAAAAAAATGTTCAAGAAAGGGAAATTTTTCTCAAATAAAAGTATTTCTCCTCTGAAGAAATTATTTTTCTTTGACATATTGTTTCAGTATGTTTATTTATTCATACCTTTGACTTCTTTCTTAAAGAATAAATACTGTAATACATGCTATGAACTTAGAAGAGATAGCACTATTCTTATATATGTAGTCATTAGAATATGAAATGAACTGAAGAATAAGAAGATGCACAGGTTATGACTTCTTGGAAAACTTCTAATTAAGGTCTAGATTTCATGTAGTATTACAGCAGAAATGATTCTTTGACTTCATGGAACACATGGTTGCCACGGTAACCTTTTTCTACATTGCACACACTACATTTTCTCATATTGTATATTAATTCTAGCAATATAACTTGAATTACATTTTTTATATTTTGTACATTATTTTAAGTTGTCAAAGTAAAACAGTCTTGGGTTTGAGCAGGATATTTGGAATTTTAGAACTGCAATGCATTCTGTCCATGAGATTAAATAAAATCATGTAAAATTGAGAATTATAAATTTTTCTGCTCATGTTCAAATATTTAACATTAAACTAAAACATACACTTAATTAGAATACATAGAGGGCTTAAAATGCAATTCTTAAATTTTTTAAAAGTGTACTTCAAAGCAGCTGTGTATTTCTACATATAATTAGCATTAAGCCCACCTCCAAAAAAGCTCCTTGACAAATTTTATCTTAAGTATTATCTAGACAATAGCATCTTATTGGAAACTACTGGCAAGCTCATATCCAAACAACCCTCAGTATAGGGGAGAGGGTTTGGAAATATGTCAATTTATTACAGTTTTCAACATTTACTCAAAATGATATACTGAAGAAAGAAGTAAAAAGAAATAAGATAATCCATCATTTCATTACAGAGAGGGCCTATGATCTTAATGCCCCTTTTTATTGTTATATTCTGCCAGAATTCAATGAGATAATCTTACTGAAAATAAAATTCAAGAAGTGTTAAGCCACAAGTATGTCCATAGTGAAAACAGTTCCTGAATTCTGAAGGAATGAAGTGTAATGCTATTTTTTAAAATTTGTATTGGAGTATAGCTGCTTTACAATGCTGTGTTAGTTTCTACTGTACAACAAAGTGAATCAGCTATACGTATACATAGATCTCCTCTTTTCTGGATTTCCTTTCTATATAGGTCACCACAAAGCATTGAGTAGAGTTCTATGTGCTGTATAGCAGGTTCTCATTAGTTATCTAATTTATACACAGTATCAATAGGGTATATATGTCTATCCCCATCTCCCAATTCATCCCACCCCCATTCCCCTTTGGTATCCATACATTTGATCTCTACATCTGTGTCTCTATTTCTGTTTTGCAAATAAGATCATCTTTACCATTTTTTTTTACATTTCACATATATGTGTTAATATACAATATTTGTTTTTCCATTTCTGACTTACTTCACTCTGTATGACAGTCTCTAGGTCCATCCATGTCCCACAAATGACCCAATTTCATTCCTTTTTATGGCCAATATTCCACTGTATATATGTACTACATCTTCTTTATCCATTCCACCATTGATGAACATTAAGGTTGCGTCCATGTCCTCGCTATTGTAAATAGTGTTGCAATGAACTTTGGGGTGTATGTGTTTTTTTTGATTTATGTTTTTTTCTGAGTATATGCCCAGCAGTGAGTTTGCTGGGTCAAATGGTAGTTCTAATTTTAGATTTTAAAGGAACCTCCATACTGTTCTCCATAGTGGTTGTATCAATTTACATTCTCAACAAGAGTGCAGGAGGGTTCTCTTTTCTCCCCACCTTCTCCAGCACTTATTGCTTGTAGATTTTTGATGATGGCCATTCTGACTGGTGTGAGGTGATATCTCATTGTAGTTTTGATTTGCATTTCTCTAATACCTAGTGATGTTGAGCATCTTTTCATGTGCCTCTTGGCTATCTGTATGCCTTCTTTGGAGAAATGTCTATTTAGATCTTCTGCCCATTTTTGGATTGGGTTTTTTGATATTGAGCTGCATGAGCTGTTTGTATATTTTGGAGACTAATCCTTTGTTGCTTCATTTGCAAAAATTTTCTCCCATTCTGAGGGTTGTCTTTCTGTTTTGTTTATGGTTTCCTTTGCTGTGAAAAAGATTTTAAGTTTAATTAGGTCCCATTTGTTTATTTTTGTTTTTATTTTCATTATACTAGATCTTTTATTTTCATTACACTACAAAAAAGATCTTGCAACTTATTCACTGTCCTTCTTTTAGAAAAGGGATTTATTTCTCTGTGTGTTAACATTTTTAAAAAATGCCTTGGCTTATTTTTCAATTCATTTCAGCATTTCAGTTTCCTGTGAATGCTTTCCATTTGTCACTACTTACTAAGAAGATAGTAAAAATGGCTTAAACATAATTGTCCTTTTTATGACAACAGTAGAGTATTTCAAAGAATGAAAGATAATACAGTTAAATTGCTATTTTTCATCCACATTGGAATTTTTAGATATAAATGAGTTCATATAAATGGAAGAAGAGTTAGGGTCATTTAAACAGTTAGCTGCAGTTGAAATAATTTCATGACAGACCAACGTGCCATGCAGCAAGGCATGGAATTAATACTATGTTCAGTAGCTTTTGTCAAGATGTTCTTCCTCACTCTGATTCTATTGAAATGTGAAAGGAAAATATTCAATTATTATACATTATTTTTAATGTCCAGGTAGTGAGTCTTTAAAGTATATGTCTTTAAAAAATAAATCAGGGCTTCCCTGGTGGCACAGTGGTTGAGAGTCCACCTGCCAATGCAGGGGACACAGGTTCATGCCCTGGTCCGGGAAGATCCCACATGCCACAGAGCGGCTGGGCCTGTGAGCCATGGCCGCTGAGCCTGCGCGTCCGGAGCCTGTGCTCTGCAACAGGAGAGGTCACAACAGTGAGAGGCCCGCGTAACACACACACACACACACAAACACACACATACACACACACACACACACACAAAATCATATGGCCAAATGGGGGATTGGGGGGGAACCTTAATGTGTGACCATGATAAATAAATTATACTTATTTTTTCTGTAGAAGATCTTCATTAGTTGGACTAATAGGCTTATGCTTGTGGAAGAATAAAGTTGGCAGGATAAGAGACAATGAACGTAGCATAGTAATGTTCTTGTTTGTACAATACTCCCAGTTGGTTTTAATGGAAAGCATTTGGCCAAAGTATAGATTTAAGGTCTGAATGGCATCGGTCTTCACAAGGGGTTTAAGAAAGATAATTGCCCCTGCCATTTGGTTTGTGTGTTTATCGAGTGATATAATACATATGTCTCCTAGTAGAGTGTAAGGCCATGAACTTGAACAATTATTCCAAACATGAATTACAAATATTTGCGCATAACTAAAGTTTCTTACAGACTGAGATGAGTTGTATGGAGTGGAGCAAAAATGTAGCAGTAGGTGATGCAAATTTAAGAGTCATTTTTACATGCTTGGAGTACAGAACAGACATCTGGCAAATTGACAGCATCATTTTAAAGAAAAATATAATTATTTTCACTTTGAAAAGTCCAAATAATTATTCTGCTTAAAAAAAAATGTTATAATGTTTCTTCTCAATATGTGTAAATTCTCTGGAAAATTTGCTTACACTAGTAATGATAACTTTTTCAAATGTAACTTCAAATTGTCAGCCTCACAAGACAACTATTTTATTAATTAGTGTTAACAGAATAGTTGTTTTACTTTTCAAGCTAGAAGTGTGAACATATTCCAGTCTATTGTAAATATTCTTAGGTCAAATTATACTTTATATCACTGGAATTTGTAAATAAAGATTAAGTATTTAGATAAAAATTAAATTATTTGACTACAGTTATAAACAGAATTTATATCAAGCTAAGTTTGAATAGTGTTTATTATTATTTGATGTTTACTAGCAGAAGAAAGTTGTTTTTGTAACCACATTTTTTTCAGTTTACTTCTTTTTATTATATGAGTTTCAGGTGTAAAATGAGTTTGCTTTTATTTTATTTTATGTTTATTTTAAAATACAATTTTGAAATCATATAAATATTTGCTTTGAGGGATCATAATGTTGAACTAAGGTTCAGTTTAAAAATAATGAAACTTGTTTTGTTTACTCATTGTTTATGGCTGTAAGAGATGTTTTTACAAAATAAGTTTCCACATAATAGTTGAGACTAAAATTAATTTAGGACACAAAAACAGTCACAAATATTTTATCATTGGACACATTACTTGAGCATCCCTGATCAATTTCACATATGTCTTCTGTATATCAAAAGCAATGCTAGAGGTCTGTGTATACCTAATGACTACTTATTTACTTATCTATTTATTTCCTTGGTAATTGAGTGATATTTATGCACCAAAATATTCAAAACTTAGGCATAAATAGTTCCTAAATGCCTGTTTATCCAAGGACATTTTAGCACTGTATACTTCTACAGTCTCCATCACCCTGCTCTGCCTCAGTGACTCATCCTTTTCCCCTCAATATTTCTCCAAATTTCTCCTGTACTGTGTTACCTTGTTTTGAGCATGTTCTCAGATTTATCTCACAGATTGACTAACAGCATTTTAATATAGAAGGGATCTGTGAGCTTAAAGGTCTGAATAAAATAAATTGTTACTTTATATTTTTAATTAAAAAATATTGGGTACATAGGGGTAAGGGATTAAGAGGTATTAGCTCTTATGATAAAATAAGCTGCAAGGATATATTATACAAGACGGAATATAGCCAATATTTTATAGTAACTATAAATGGAGTATAACCTTTAAAATTTTGAATCACTATGTTGTACATCTGTAACATATAATAGTGTACATCAACTCTACTTCAATAAAAAGGGGGGACTTCCCTAGTGACGCAGTGGTTGAGAGCCCGCCTGCCGTTGCAGGGCATGCGGGTTCGTGCCCTGGTCTGGGAGGATCCCACATGCCGCAGAGCATCTGGGCCCATGAGCCATGGCCGCTGAGCCTGCATGTCCGGAGCCTGTGCTCTGCAACGGGAGAGGCCACAGCAGTGAGAGGCCCGCGTACTGCAAAAAAAATAATAAAAAAAAAATAAGGTGTTGGGTTTATTCTTATAAATGTTATTCAACAGTGTTTGGTTAAAATAAAGAGCTGAGGGAAAATTATATTATTAAGAGTTTTGAAATATTTAGCCTTATGAAAATGAATTAAGAGAGAGAGTAAAAGGAAAATGCACACATAACATTTTGTGCAAAATCAGAAATATCTAGAAACTTCAAAACCCTGATTAAAAAAAAAACAGCAAAATATTAAGGGCATAATTGCTTATAATGTTATATATTGTGATGGAGGAGGAGAAAGCATTGAGGTTGGTTAGTAGTCCGAGAACATATGAAGCCAGTGAATTCAGAGGAAATGTGTAGAGGTCATTAAAATCCTATGAAAAAATAAAAATAATATGGAGGAAGAGAGAAATGCAGTGTTTGTATGTGTGTATATGTTTCAATATGTACATGAAAAACTAAAAAGGGCATATATATATATATATATATATATATATATACATATGAAATACATATATTTCAAATATATAGGTTATATATATTATATATATATATTTCATTACAAATAGAAACATTATCTGTATGTGAGTGTATGTGTATGTATATACCATATATTTCCTTAGTAAAAGAATTGGACTTAACGTAGGGCTGGGTTTAAATCACATTATATGCCTGATAGTTTCTGGATATAGCAAATTCTGGTATTTTCCCCTTCTAACTTAGCCTGGGATCCACATAGATAACACTGTAGTTGGATGTTTATATTATCTAGTTTCCTCTATGTACCAGTATACTAATTTGCTAGGGCTGTCCTAACAAAGTACCACAGATTGGGTGGCTTCGATGACAAATTTATTTTCTCACAGTTAGACTAGAAAGCCAATGTCATGGTATCCACAGGGTTGGTTTCTGCTGAGGTCTCTCTCCTTGGATTGCAGATAACCGTCTTCTTCCTGTGTCTTCATAAATTCTTCCCTTAGTAGATGTCAGTGTCTTAATTTCCTCTTCTTATAAGGACACCAATGATATTGGATTAGGGCCACCCTAATGACCGTATTTTACCTTAATTACCTCTTTAAAGTCCCTTTCTCCAAACATAGTCACATTCTGAGGTACTGGGGGTTAGGATGTCAGAATGGGAATATGAGAGGTTGGCAGAATAATTGGCATTACAGTCTGTAAAGAATATTGTACTGGGATATCTAGATATTGTATCCAGGTGACCCATTTTTATTGTTTGTGAATTAAAGCAATCTAAAGCTGCCTGATCTTTACATTTTTCTCTGTGCTCCATACTATGCTTGGGCTGTTCTCACCTAGAAGTGGCATTAGGATTAAAACAGTGAATTAACACAAGTTAATAGACCTTTATCTTTTGTAAGATAAAATAATTTACAATTTATGGATTTTAAAATTTTAATATTAATTAATATATGAATATTATATTTATACTTATTTATATTTATCAACATTCATAATTTCTACTTTAAAAATCTGTTGTGTGTTTTCCCTTTAAATATCTTCTTTACAAGATTTAGAGAGTTAAATTGAATAATACAGTGTTTTAAACAAGTTTTTAGATAAGACTTATACCCATGAGTAAAATTTAAATAATTTGTTTAGAGATTATTTTGACAGATATGGGAACGTTTCCCTTATTTTCAAAAACTAGAAAAAATAACACAAAGAGATTGAAATGGGGATTTACAACTACTACCCTCATTTTAGAGTTTATAAACCTATTTAAAATTAAAACAAATAATTTAGCTGAAAAACACTTATATAACTTATTATTTTTATAATAAACATTATCATTTAAATCTCACTATGAGTAGAATAATTATGTGCATTGAATAGTATTCTCATTTAATTAAATTTAGACTACTTTAAGTTACTTATAAGTGATATCTTAATATTTACCATTTAATGTCTGGCATTTTGAATCAATGAGCTACAATAAATTAAGGAAACAAAGCATAATTTCTTCCCTGTTAATGTACTCAAGATCATAATTTGAAATCTGCTCTATATCTGTGATGCTGTGGGGTCGTTGGAATTTTTTTGTAAACATCTTCTTTAAATGAGCTTCTGCTGTTACTTAGCACTTACATATTTAAAATGCTCTGCTTAAGGGAAAAAAATATAACTCGTATGTATGTGTGTGTGTGTGTCTTGCTCACAAGGAAATAATAAATTCTAATAAAAATAAACTAAATTTGCACTCACTGCCACTGTTGCCTAAAAAAGATGTCTCACAGTTGAGAGAAAGAAAGAAAGAAAGAAACAAAGAAACAAAGAAAGGAAAGGAAAGAAAGAAAGAAAGAAAGGAAGAAGAAAGAAAGAAGGAAAGAAAAAAAGAAGAAAGAAAGAAAGAAAGAAGAAAGAAAGAAGAAAATAGAAAGAAAAGGAAAGAAAGATAGAAAGAAAGGAAGAAGAAAGAAGGAAAGAAAGAAGAAAGAAAGAAAAAGAAACAAAGAAAGAAAGAAAGAAAGAAAGGGAAAGAAAGAAAGAAAGAAAAAGAAAGAAAGAAAGCAAGAAAAGGAAAGAGGGAGGGAGGAAGGGAGGAAGAAATAAATTAGTTTTCTGGGAAAATTGAAGGTGAAGTCATTTCTACTTACTAGTAAGAAAGAAATTATATTGTATAAAAAGTGACTTTTTAGAAACCTTGGTTTAGAAATCATCCCTAACTTATAATAAGATTTCAATCCAACTTTTTAGCTTGAGGTGCAATAATTTCCCAAGAAACATGTGAATTCCTTTCAGGAGTACATTATTAAATATTCAATGTTATAATTCTCCATTGAATTATTGCATAGCTGTATTGTCCCCTAAATTAAAAATATTTTAAGGTGTCTTAACTCATGACAAAACAAAGAATTTGATTACTCCTGATTTTTAAAATTGTTAACTGATGTTTAACAACCATGCACATTTATTTTAAGTGACTTATGAATATTACTTCAGCACAAATATTAAAGTTATATGAAAATTTATTGATAGCAGTTATCCTCTCTGTAGCTTAACCATTTAGTTCTTTATTTATTCATGAGTCAGCCTTCTTTCTTAACACATATGTGGGTACTGTGAATGTTTGACTGAGGGTTGGACAAAATTATATTAGTTAATTAGAATTAGATCTCTTTTAGAGATCTAGTGTTTATACTTAAATAAAAATAATAAAAACAGATGAGATACATCATCTTTGTTAAAATTAAATATTTCAACTCATAGTATTAACACTAAGAGTGGGCTTCCCTGGTGGCGCAGTGGTTGAGAGTCCGCCTGCCAATGCAGGGGACAGGGGTTTGTGCCCCAGTCCGAGAAGATCCCACATGCCGCGGAGTGGCTGGGCCCATGAGCCATGGCCGCTCAGCTTGCGTGTCCGGAGCCTGTGCTTCACAACGGGAGAGGCCACAACAGTGAGAGGCCCGCGTATCGCAAAAACAAAAACAAAAACAAAAAAAAGCACTTAAGAGTATCTAGCAGTTATATTCTGAATTAAGTTCAAAGAAAACACATAAACACAGGGTTTAGTGTTTTGGAAAGAAAGAGCAAAATCATAAGGGATTTTACCATTGATCCAAAAAGTAATAGCTGGTAGATGATAGGACAAGTGGAGAACAGAGTACCTGGAGCCATTTCCGCTCCAGCATGTCTTCAACAGCCATGAGTTTGCAATCAAGACCTCACTGCCAAGCGCTGGCATGGTGCTTCTTATCAGCATATTCCCTTCCCCCGCCTTCCTTCTCCTCTTCTTCCTCCTATCCATTTAAAAATTTTTCTTGTCTTGACTAATAAATCACATGAGGGCATATTCAGAAGGAAAATAATATTTTTATCTATCAATCAAAAATTAAATTTCAGTGAAAAAATATACTCTGCAAGCCTTGAGACATGGATTATTAATATTTACATACCTCTGAATGAAAGGGATTGCTGACTCTAGCAGAACTAAAGCCTAAAAGCACATAGAATCTGAAACGAGGATAAAAATAAATTGTGCAATAAATTCATATGAAATGACTGAAAACATATACACAATTAATATGGTGAGGTCACCATCTTGCCCTTATTTGAAAGCAAATTATGTATTATACAAAGCTTTTGGTAAGCAATGAAGTGTGCGGTATGCTGCCTAATTTCTGGCACTCATCTATTCATACTTCAGGCCCAGAGAAATATATGAAGGCTGTGTAATTAGCTCACAGAAGGTATATAATAAACATGAGTATAAACTCTATTATCAGCTGGTTTGAAAATATGCTTGAACTTCCTGCCACCTAAACTGAATGGAAGAGTGTGTGGATCTCAGAGCAGCCTTATTTCCCAGTTACAGGTAGAGAAGTTGGTATGTCCTCCTGCTTTCCAGCCTCATTGCCAAGAGGAAACTCTTATAGGAAAAGAGAACCTTAACCTTTCTTAGTGATACACAGTCAGTAAAATAATAATAATAAGTGCAACCACTGCTGGTGGGAGAGATATATATTCTACATACAGGTGTCAGGGTTTCCCCAGTGGTTACTTAATCCTCACCTAAGGAAGGAGACAACAAGATGTGGAGAGGCAGAAATTTACTCTTAGAAATTCTTTTAGGAGGTAAGGTGGGAGATTCTATTTTTTCTCCATGAATTAATGTCCCGTTTCACTTTGCAAAATTATGTTCTCTTAATGTATTGGATTTATGAACCAAGTCTATAATCTGTCAAGGGGGGAGAAAACGCAGTATATCCAGGCAATCCTACATGTACTTTCTTATGACCTTTTGCCCAAGACCTGCCTCTGCTCCTTAAGTAGGCTTTAAGAGCAGTTGGATAAAATTAAATTTTTGCCTGAGGCCATTTCTTAATTTATCAACTCTTTTCCAATTGGAGAAGCTGGGAATGATAAAGTTTTATTTTCTAACCAAGCAAGTCCTTAGCTAAAAAATTGCCTTCTAGAATCTGCTTGAAATATTAACAATTTCTTCTTCAGTTTATTTCTATCTATAAGTTAACATATGCAACTGAAACGAGACAATTGGCACTTTAGTGTCATGCTGGGGATCTTTTTTTGGGTGGGGAGATCTCTTTATTCACAAGTTCATTTGGGATATTTTCTTTATTCTGTGTTCCTGAAGGTAACTATCTCATATAATATATGTCTCTTTTTTTCACCTCCAATAGCAATTCTTTTTCTCCTGTTCCACACTCCACCTTTAATTAGTTTATTTCACTTTAGCTTTTGGCATAGGCCTCTAACCATCTTTCCCATTGTTACTTATTAGTGGTTTCCCTGGCAGCATATGTTTCGGGTTTTGTTAGGACAGTCCACTACTTTTCTTATTTATTCTTTATAAATAAATAAATGATTACTTACTGTGATTAATATGGTTTTTTGTTTGTTTGTTTGTTTGTTTTTTGCGGTACGCGGACCTCTCACTGTTGTGGCCTCTCCCATTGCAGAGCACAGGCTCCAGACATGCAGGCTCAGCAGCCATGGCTCACGGACCCAGCTGTTCCGCGGCATATGGAATCTTCCCGGACCGGGGCACGAACCCATGTCCCTGCATCGGCAGGCGGACTCTCAACCACTGTGCCACCAGGGAAGCCCGATTAATATGTATTTTGATATAACAAATCATACTGAAACACAGGGTCTTGAAACCATAAAACTTTATTTTTTTTCATGTTTCTGAGAGTCGACTAGGTAGATACATTGTTGCCTGTGATCACTCACAGGACTTAAGGACTCGGCTGACCTGGGATGTCCAAGAAAATTTAACTCACATGTATGGACTATTAGTGAAGCTCTTGACTGGATAGCTTGATTCTCTTCCATGTGGATTTTCTTAGTCCACGTGATCTCTCATCATCCAGTAATTTAACTCAGGCTTCTTTACAAGGTTGATGGCTTTCAAAAGAGAGTTGTTTTAAAATGTACCTGAGATTTTGCTTTTATTTAAGTATGAGATTATTCAGAAGACTACTGCCTTTGAAAAGATAGTTTGTTACTCACAGCTCCCAAGTGGAAGGGCAACATGCGGAAGCTCCAGGGACAGTCAGGAGGTAGAAGGAGCCGAGAAAAAGCCTGGGCAAAAAAACGTATTGTGTTTTTGTGGGAAGGAATGAGTGTGGCACACCAAGCAGGTTCTGGATTGGATAGTTTGAATAATTTTGGTGGGCTCTGGATTGTGGGCATAGCTCTTAGTTGTTGGGTAGGTGGCCCTAGGGGGATTTAGAATAGACAGTAGACGGATAGTGTCCCCTACAACAGGGGCAGATGGAGGTGTGAATTCAGATTTGGTTGGTTTGCATATCAAAGGTATGCTCTCCGACAAGCTGTTTGTTGTCTTCAGGAATTAGCTAACTCTGGGAGGCGGAGTACCTCCACAGGTCTACATGGCCCCAAGACAGCAAAGCATCATAAAATACAGAAAATAAAAAACATGATTAATATGAGAGAATTAAAAATAAAAAGATTTCAAAGCCTAGCCTGAAAGTCACAGTGTAGTGGACATGTTGATATACCATCCACATTCCCCTTCAATGAAGAATTTAATGGAGAGAAAGCATTCTGATGTAAGGTTTGCAAAAGCTGTCGTAGTTGCAGAGAGTCACCTTGCTCACGGTCACATCATTGTCAAGGTTGGCCACATGTAACAAATGATTTTGATAGTGATATATAGAAAGACTTGGCTATTTTAGCCCAATGCAGGACAATTCTTAAGGACATTTTAGTTCCAAAGTTGCCTGTCAGGTTGGCTAAAGCTGTTGTCAGAATTTGTTTACAGGTTAACTTCTACCTCTGCTTAGTTTTGCTTCTTTTTCCTTCCTTCTACAGGTGTGGACACCAACAAAATCCCCTAATAAATATCATGCCCACTGAACTCCAACTCAGAGTCTATTTTCTGTAGAATATTACCGGTAGAAAACAGCATTATTCCAAAACACATTCTATTAGTTAAAGCAATTCACAAAGCCTTCCCCAATCAAAGGGATGAACAAGTGAGTTTAACTTCTTTAAAGAAAGAGAGTCAAAAGCAATTCATTGTAGAGTTTACAATCTTCTACAGACATAAATGCAAGGTTATGTCTTCTGACATAGGGAACTATTTGCCATTTAAATAAGAGTTTTTGACACGTTATTGAAACTTAATGGAGTCAGGAGATGAACAGTGGTATAACAAGTACCTAAGTGACTGGAGTTGATTATTACAACTCAGGGTATTGTCAGGTCTGCAAAGTAATTAGGTCAACAGGGATATTAGCAATCAAACATATGATGGAACTAATATAGTTTGGATACCTGCAAAAGCTCCAGAAGACACAGTAAGTAAGCTACATAAAGAGGTGGGTCAGACTCCTGTCCCACCTACATCACTTGATCTGACACCTCCTCAGATTATGCTTATGCTTATATGTGCTTATATGTGTTGTTTTTATATCCATTTAATGGAAGAAGTAAAAATTCCTGAGTAGTTCATGAAAATTTTGTCTCAATATGTTAGAGCAGAAAACAAACCACGGTAACCCTAACAGGGGCGGAAAATCCACACTCTAAGCCATATTCTTGCTAATAAATTTTGCATAGTTGTGTATGTGGCCTGATGAAGACATATGTACAGATTCCTGGACAGTGGTGAATGTCTTAGCTTATAAGTAAGATGCGTAGAAAGAAGAACTAGAATTTTGGATACAAAACAGTCTAGAGAAGAAGGACCATATTGCACTAATGGGGAACAAGGTATGTGAATCTTTGAAACTTACGTCAATGCCCCTGAAAAAGGAGAACATCATTTGAGATGACTTATTTCACAACTAACTGATGGATGTCAGCTGCTCTCTCTTCTTGACCAAATAGAGTTTATATGATCCAACCATGAACAGTTTCCATGTCAAGAATGAACATGATGTAGGAGCACAGATGCATGGCTTCATTTTCATGACGGCTACTGCCATTGCTGAATTCCTGAATTATTAACCATAAAACCTAAACTGCACTCTGCAGAGAAAAATCTCTTGAGGACACTAGCTAGCTACTTGGTGCCAAGTCAACAGCAAAACCACAGGAAAATAAAAAAGTTAATATGAATAGTTAGACTTCATGATACGGAGCAGAGCTTGTCAAAGAAAACAGGAGTTTCAGTGTTACTTCTCTATCAGGTGATAACAATGAATTGGCAATTGCAGTTACCACAACCTTAACTGAGCAAGGAAATCAATGGCTCATTTCCCTTAGGGATTAAGCTCTTACTTACTATCTAATTATCCAAGCAGCCTAGACTAGCTGTAGCATTGGAGTGGGTGGTAGAGGAAGGAAAAAAAGCAATTATGGCTTCCAGTGGAAATGTATTTCAATAACCCTTCTGTATTAAATGTTCTCTTTTTTAAGGAAATTGCATTAGACCACCACCTTGAAAAGGACTTGAGAGGACTTTAAGAGCCACGGAAAACTTTTAAGGGTAATGTTATGTTTATTTTTTTCACTGTGATGATAATTTCACAGGTACACGCATATGTCAAAATTTATCAAATTGTATAATTTAACTGTATTCATTTTACTGTACCTCCATAATACCTCAATACATCTGTTAAAAAAGAGAATGAATATATATATATATGTGTAATGAATATATATAATGTGCACATATATAATAAATATTCATATAAACATATATGAGTGTGTCTTTTTGAATATATTAAATTTCGCTCATCATTACAAGTTGTAGGTAAGATATTTCACAGTGAGAACTTCCTTGCCATTACGACGTCATGACACATTGACTCTACAAGCCTGACACAGTTGTTTAGGATCCACCACTCTAACTTTATTGAAGTTCAGGACAATGTGACCATGTGTCCAAAACAAGTGACATGCCACTGAGAGAGCTGATTAATGATGCTTTGTTTTGACTTTATGGTATTAATACAAATAGACATACTATGCTTTTAATTTGTTCCTACCTATAAAGTTGTATTTGAAATAAAGATAAATAGAGCAAATAAATTTAAAAATCAATCAAATCCCAAAGGTCATCAAATCACTCTCTCATAATTCAATGAGGAAACTATGCCATAGAAACATTAAATGTTTTGCTGTTATTACACATTTTATGGCACCAAGGTTTAAAATACGGGGTTTAAGATGTTTTATCAAGTGATGTATATCAAGTGATGTTCACTACTTCAAACAGATAATATTATTTGTATGATTTACTGTATTGCAGCTACACAAAATAGTTATTTCACTGAATGGGGGGATAACAAAAGATCAATGGATATTCTGAAGACAACAGAGAAACTGATAGAAGAATTCAAAGAGGAATAGCTTTGTTTGTGATGAAGAGATCTAAGCCTCGTTTGTTTTCTTCTTTATGTAGCCCTCTTTAATAAAAGTTAATGTGTATGTACATTAAAAATGATAAGAATTTAGCTGAGATTTTATTGAAGTAAGTTAAATCCATATGTATGACTTACAAGGAGTTAAGAAATATGTTTTCAGAGGTGCTTCCAGAGATGAGATATTTCTAATTGCTTTCAATAGCAGTTCTGTGATATAGTAGACTTTAATTAGAGTGCTATTGAGCAAAAAGATAGATATCAAGGTCAATGGAGATGTTTTTATATCATTAAACTCTAACAATTGTTGGCCATATGAATTTGGGGAGAGGAAAGTCTCTAATGGTTTCAGGGCTCATTCTTTTCTTCCTGATGCACCCAACAGTGAAAGACTGGCTGCTGACCTTTAAGAGACATTCTTGACGCCAGATTAACCTACAAATTTGGAGAGCACAGGCACTGCAATCTGCCCTTTATGATCTCATTAACTAAATACGCTACACAAGTTGGTTCTTTAATTTGATCTTGAAACACTTTCACATGGCAATGTTGTGTTTAATTATTTTTCCAGAATTCTCTAGTTCTTTCATGAATTGCTTTCACTTTTTGACAAGGTTTTGTAATCTTTATGACAGAACAGTTAACTTTTTGCCAAATAAGCCATTTGTCATTTTTAGAAATCCTAGCTAATATTTTTGATAGTACTTTTAATCCTCCTTCCATGGTTAATACAAATTTTTTTAAAAAATCACATTTAAACATGGCATTTCTAAATTGCATATGTTTAATTTACTTTGCTTTTAGTTTCAATAATAACTATTTTTAAATAACTTCTTACAGTTTTTTCTAACTCCTTCCTCATTATTTCTCTTTTTTGTCTACTATACTATTATTATACTAATTAAAATTATTATGTTAATTTCAAATAAACATTTTTTTCTGTTGTATCTAAAAATATTATAAAAATAGGCTAATAACAAAAAAGTAATATTTAAATTAGACTTTTATGGCCAATAATCAAGTTTCCAGTGTTTGTATCTATTTTTTTTCTGTGTGTTTCATGTGTAATCCTATATTATACAATAAAAATGAGTTTATTATACAAAAATTAGAGTAAGTACTTGTTAGCATCCATGCCTTGAGGCACATGGACAAGGCATCTGCCTAGATCATATGAAAGGATCCCCAAAGCTATTTAGATTTTAAGCAAAATTAACTGTTACCTTTCACTATGAGCTCCTAACATGGAGTTATAAAGAATGTCTTGTAGGTGTTCACTTATATGTGGTAAATTTTAACCTTTATATCCTTGATGAACCATGCACACCATACTTTTAATTTATTTTTCAAAAGTCAATTAAAGCCCCTGTCATATGAAAATTTCTATGACTCTCTTGTATTTTTCACAGCATTCCTTTTGTGTTAATTTATCTATGTTTACCTAAAACACAAGGGTTTTAGTGTTTGTCTCTTTCACTAAAAATGAATCTTCTTGACTGACACTAATGCATTATTTGGTTTTAGGTTCCTGATGCCTACAACAGTGGATGAATGTTGAGATCTCAGTATTTATTCAATGAATGGATGAATAAGTGAAGACAATCTGAATATCTGAAAACTATGCACAAGAATATAGTCATCATTTTTCTTTGTTTATAGGTTTAGCTGTAGGCTACTAACAACAACAAATGATTGAATATCAGAGTAGGCTCCAAACTTTTTTTTTTTCATGACCTTTGATCCACTGGTTTCATCTTTCATGTATCACTCAGGTGATCAACCTACTATATTTGTACATGTCACTCTTTTGAGATTTTAGGCATTTCTTTATAACTAGAAGATGTCATTAATTTTTGTTTATTTGTGACAAATAGTTTTGTTCTGTTTTGTTTTTTAACCCCCATGTTAATTCATTTTGAATTGGCTCATGTGTTTTTATATCTGTCTTTGTTTCACTGTTTAGATTTTTGTGTTTTTGGTAAGTCACATTTTGATAAGGTCATAGTTCTGAACCATGTTAAACTTGATAGTGTACAAATCACAGAGTAAAATTTTTATAAAATATACAAGTTCAATCTACAAGATTCTTCATTTATCTTTGATGTTTCTTCTCATCTCATCTTTCTGTTTTTATAATGTTTCAAAGATGATAATGACATTGTCTTCTCTGTTAAAGTATAGTACATCAATATTGCAAAAAATGTTACACACAAGCACACCTTTATTCTGTAATTTGATGGCCTCCTTCAGTTTATTCTGTAACATGGTAACTCAAAATATATCTATGCTATAAAAATATTTTTATATTTCATCAGGTCCACCTTTGAGAGCTAGGAAACATACTGCATGTACACATTTATTATTTTTTTTCTTTCATAGTATATATATGCTCTAACACTTAGGAGCCTTCATCTAAAGGATATTTCAGGATGCTTTTCAAGAAATGTCTTACTCTAAAATATTTGAAATATTAATTTGCATATGTTAACTGTTTTTTCTACTTTTTTCACTAATTATAATATATGAGCCATGCTTCTTGATTTTTGTGTGTGTGTGTGTGTGTGTGTGTGTGTGTGTGTGTGTGTGTTATGCCGGCCTCTCACTGTTGTGGCATCTCCCGTTGCGGAGCACAGGCTCTGGACACGCAGGCTCAGCGGCCATGGCTCATGGGCCTAGCCCCTCCGTGGCATGTAGGATCCTGCCTGACCGGGGCATGAACCCATGTCCCCTGCATCGGCAGGCAGACTCAACCACTGCGCCACCAGGGAAGCCCTTGATGTTTTGATAGTTGGATGAAAGTGCAGATAGATGCATAATTAGATATGATACATAGATACATAGATAGGTAGTGAATTTCAAATCAATAATATTTTCATTACATAGGTATTCTAGAATTTCTTCCTTAAAATATTTCTAAAACCACTTTATTTTACTCTCCATCTATTTGTCAGTTTTTAATGAAGTTTAACTTTGTGATAATGCATAAAATATATTTTTTCAGTAGAAAACGATGTATCTGATTGGAAAGAATAGAAAATTCAAGAAAAGTTGCTCAGAAATTAGACAGCCTCGTTTAAACAGGATTCATAAAAACTACTATACAGAGTTTGAATAGCTTAAGAAACAATACAGATTTAGAAAAATCCAAAGGTCATTTTTTAAAGGAATACAAATAGAAAGTTTTGCTTAATTTGAGAATATGCCCAGCTGTTCCAAAGACATTAATATGAATTCAAAGTTATGGGAAAGTTCAGGTGTTCTTTTCATCTTTAACCAAAAGCAAAATATAACTCACTGAGGACCTGCATGTTTCCTCTTTCAAATTTTGGCTTGTAGTGAATTTCTGCATTATTTCAGGTTGGAATTCTACTGTTTAGGTAGACAGGGTGTTGCCCCACGGAAGTTAAATCTACATCTTAAAAACTTCAGTATGAAGCACTTCTTTTGTCAAGAAGGCTCATCTTTGGTTATATTATGTTCTTTGCTGTGAAGAGGCAAGTATCTCAGCAGCCACACTTGCGCTTCCTGCCGCCATTATGAATGCATATGAAGCCAATTTCCATGCAGAAAAATAGCTCCTGGACTGACATAATACTAGTAATGTAAGAAGCTAGTGTTCAGCGAACTGACACACACACACACACACACACACACACACACACACAATACTTCTCCCTCTGTGACTACTTCTCTAAGAATGCAAGGGAATGGAAATTGAATGCACTTAGTTAATATGGATCAATTCAATTTAAAAATGTATAAGTTTGTACATGTTTCATTTGAATGTATCTGCATACCCTATAAAAATTTAAGGAATATTTTTATTGTAAGATATACAGCAATATTCTTATAAAAAAAATATATATATATATACTCATTTGTTCCAGAGCAGAGTTCAGAATAAAGGGAGGGTATAAATAATAAAGGAGTTTCTGGGAACATCGAAACATACATTTTCTAACTATGTCTATGTTTGTGTTGGCACCTGTTTACCAAGTCATAGGTTTTGTTATGATTGTTTTCTTGGCATCTTCCCAGAATAAATATATTTTCAAAAAGAAATTAAAAACTGTGAGCTATGCATCTGAAGATGGCCCATTGAATGCTTTTTATATCTTTACCAATAATATTACCTTAAAATCAAGAATGACCAATTTTCTAACTTTTCAGATGGTATTTGGGGAGAATAACTCAGTTGTGAAAAAAGCAACTCATCCCCTTGCATGAGCATTCTTGGATGACAAAAGGCCAAGAGACTGTAAAAGTCTTAACAGAAATATACATAGATATGTATTTTTGGTAATTCTTAACAAAAATACAGTAGGTATAAATTTGGGGGCAACCTATAAATATAAATCTATATTAACTCTTGACCCTAATTTGAACTAAAATCTTATGCTGATTCCAACAAAAGATGGTGGTGGGCATAACACCAGGTGAACCTAAGAAAGTATTAGAATAGGCCACTCAGCCAAATCAACTAGGAAAAAGAAATCATATATATGAGACTTAAGTCCTTTCTTTAAAAATATACAGATAGAATATAAAAATTAATCCATATATTTATTTTGATATTGCTTGAAAATGGATGTTTTTCTGTCACAGCAAATATTGAGCAACCGAACAATATTTATCAAAACTCAAAGATCTCTGGATTCTTGTGTTGAAAAATACCTTCCAAGCTTATATTTTTCTTCATAGGTTCTATTTTCTGAATTATGACAGACAGTAAATATGGTATCTGTTATAAAAAACTAAGAAATTTGAAATTGCATCAATTTATATGCAGTGAGAACAGGCACACAGGAGATATGGATGAAGGAGGACCCCTGAGACACTGTGACTTTTAGAATCCAGAATGTAAAGTGAATCAACCAAGAAACTAGTTTGGTGTGAACAGATATGTTAAGTGGAAAAGATATGAATTTGGTATTTGAAGATGAAATGAATAAATTGACTCAAGGAAAAGAGATAAACAAGGAGTGTCAAATTCTGCTGATGGACAAGTATTAACCACAGGATTTAACAACATAAAGGTCATCAGTCACACCATAATTACATGTCTGGATTGTTACAGTATCTGTACTAGGCAAAGTGACCTTAAAAATAGACTCTGCAATGGAGACTTAGGCAGTTATTAAGGAGTACTCTCGAGAACAACATTTGTGAAAAATAATTGGAAAGATGATCAGATAGAGGGAGAAAATTGAACTGTGATTCAGTTGCAAGAGGTCTCTAACAATCCACCAGGATGTTCTAGATTGGGATAACCTTTCAGAGATGTACTGAATTGAAGTTCAGGTGCCAGGTGTAGCTTCAGGTGATGCATCTTCCTACAGCCAAGGGAGATTTCTGGCATGACCCACCTGGAAGTCATCAGCAGCCATTGTTCTCAGGAACTGGGAAAACAGTGCTTTATTACTGTGGAGAAGCTGCATGATGTTTACAGCATCCAAGAGAACGTGATAACTGATCACCTTGTTCTCTTATAGTCTATTCTCAACATAGCAGTCAGAATTATTTGGTTAAAACAGAAGTCACATCACGTTGAAAACCCTCCAATAGTTTCCCTTCTTACCTTCTTACTGAAAGTAAACAACAAAATCTATACAGTGGCCTACAATGTCTAAGTCCCTGTATTATTTCTTTTACTTTATATACTACTGCCTCCCTCTTGCCCAGTCCTCTGAAGCATTTTTTAATAGAGAGGTTGCTCCCAACTCAGGGACTCTGCACTTTCTTTTTCATATGCTTTGAATGCTCTTCCCCTAGAGAATTACATCACTATCATTTTCCCCTCATTTTCTTTTTAATTTTTTTATTTTTTGCAGTACGCAGGCCTCTCACTGTTGTGGCCTCTCCCGTTGCAGAGCACAGGCTCCGGACGCACAGGCCCAGCAGCCATGGCTCACGGGCCCAACCGCTCCGCAGCATGTGGGATCTTCCCAGACCTGGGCACGAACCCGTGTCCCCTGCTTCTGCAGGCGAACTCTCAACCACTGCGCTACCAGGGAAGACCTCCCCTCATTCTTGATAAATTATTTTCTTACCAGACGTTCTTTTATCGCCCTGTGTAATCTCAGTAAACTGTCTGACTTCTAGAAAACTTATTCCCCATTCTTGCTTTAGTTCTATAGAATTTGTAAACTTCTTTGTAGTTAAAATATTTATTTAATTTAATATTTGTCTATTCCTACTAAAAGTAAGTGGCATAGGGCAATTGTGTGTTTGCCTCAGTACTAGAAACAGTTCGTAGAACAATGCTGACATGCAGAGAACCTCCAGTTAATATTTGTTGGACAAATAAATGATGAGTGAATAAATGGATGATGAAAATTTGCTCCTCCAATATGAATTTGGCTGAATTTATTCATAAAAAGGAGTATAATCATAGCAATTAGCTTGGTAATCAAGTAAAGTTTAATATTTCCTGGTAGGATCTACTATCAACATACTGCACTACTACTAATAAAGAGGCCTTCATTATAAAATTTTGAAAAAAAATATTGCAGCAAATTTTGAAGATACCCGATATTTATCACTGAATTCACTATATGAAGACATTTGTTACTGAGTAATGTCATAATATCATCATCAAAAAAGGTATATTGTACATTAAAAATCAATAAAAATTGAGCTAGTAACCTGTGGATTTTATTTTTATGTTTTTGACATGTTTTGTCTTCAGTTATCTTGTTATTTACCTCAAGTTTTTTCCACTGTGTAATCAAAGCTTAAAAAAATGGTTATTCTGGGGAAAAGTTGATTTAATACCAGCAATATAAGATAGCTTTGAAAACTATTTAAATTAATTGACTTATGTGCTAAAACTTAGCAAGCTAAGCTAGATGTGTGTGAAAAGTATATTCATGTATGTTGTAAATATATCTGTTGTTCTGATAAATTACCAAAGCATGAAGTTTCTCACACATCACTTTCATTTGAATAATTTTCCAAGGTAGCATGTTATTTTATGCTTGATATTGAACTATTTTTGTTCCAGCTGACAAGCATTCTATATGATATAATTAAATTATACATTTGCATAAAATTGTATGCATTGCAAATCAAAGTCTTCTTTCAAATTTATTCCTTTCAAAAGAGCAATGCATCAGTAGAAATATGCAATTTGACTTCATCATTCAGACATAATGAGAGCACTGGAAAGTGTTAACTACATAGAGTTGACAACGTGATTTATAGATTTGTGTGAAAATCTACTGATAATGTCATCTCAATATTATGCTTCCTCATCCTTTTCCTTATTTTAAAACATATTCCATATTTTAAAGGAAAGTAGCATATTCGAACTCAAAATCTAGAATAACAATTTTACATTGATATATGAAATATATTTTCAACCAAAATCATCTACAAAGAGTTCACTTATTAATTGATCTTCTCTTTAGGAGTAATCTTCCTACATAAAGCAGTACACGGCTTATGACTCATATAAGGTAGAAAGAAAAAATACTATGAAATTAAAACCTAATGCCATAAAATATATTTTTGTACACAATAAGAAGAGACAAGGTCAGAGTGATTTGGAAGGATTAACAAAATGTATTCTTAGGAAGGATCTTTATCTATTTTAAATTACTCTGCATATGTATTCTTCATTGTCTCGGGTTTAATAGGATCCAGACGTCTTCTTCACCATCCCACTTCTATCCATCCTACTTCTCCCAAGACAGTAAGCTAGAAAAACACAAATGTCTAAAATAAGTTGCCTCAAAATAATCGTTCTTATATAATCTAATTATAAAGGAAGTGAAATTAAAATAGATGCCAAATGTATTTCAGAATTTTTAGTGGGACTTTCTCCATAGGCAAGAATATACAGTCTTGAGACCATTTGTCAGGCTTCTCCATGTACTGGGACTTAGGAAGGTTAAGTGACAAAAGATTATGAGGGTACTTACATTGTAATTTTTTAAGAGAAATGTAATTAAATAAATTAATAACATGTTATGTGTTGAAGCAGTGCTTAACACCTAGTAAACATAAATAATGATAACTATAAATATTATTTATCTTTAGAGATGTGGTATCTATCTCTCCAATAGATTTACTTTATTCTTCCTGCAGGTTTTTCTGAAATAATGCTTACTGTTTTCTCTCATACAGAAGAAACATGTGCTCTGTTAAAGTTTTAACTGATAGTCATTGCTTGGTTGTGCAGATCAAGGGGAGAAAGAGGCGGGGTATGTGATAAAGAGTCACTTTACACGACACATGTAATAACTGACCCTAGGATAGTTGGAAAGAAATAGAAAATGGTTCAGTACTAATAATAAAGGATTTATGCTACTAATAGGCATTAATTATGGTTATCATAATTATTTATGTGTAAAATATTTTCTTGTACTTTAAATTAAAGCAGAAAATGTTTAGTGAAAGCCATTTAACCTTAATTTTACCTAATTTTCTTTTTATCCTTATTTAACATATTTTACACATTAACTTATTACAAGGAACTGGACAAAAGTTAAGGAGTTAGGACAATTCATCACCTTAACTCTTTTTTTAATAATATCAGATAACTAATCCTCCATAAAGCATCCCCACATTTATTTAGCTTTGATTTTTTAATGCTGATCCTCTTTATGCTCCATATACACATGATAAATTAAAATATGATTAAGTAAATTAGTCCATTGCTTAAAATATGTTATAAAGATATATTTTACAATTTACCTATACATTTTCTATGGAACTTTTTTTTTCTTGTGCAAAAGTTTTATGTAGTCAAGTTAAACAGTACAAAAGAGATTTACAAGAGAAAAGGTTCAGATTATATACGTTTACCTTATCTTGAGAAAATAAATCATATAGGTGTAAATCATAGGTATATAAGGGCTGCGAAGCCATGAGAATAAATTAGATCCCTGCATCCTGTTTACCTAGATACTCATATATTCACTTAGGTTCTTCCTAGATGCTCAAGTGTGATAGAAAACTCAAGATGTCAAACAGTAGATGCTCTTAACATTGCATTTAAATTCTGATATTTTTTGCCACCTAGTGAATTGATCTCACCTATCTGTTTGCATGTGCAGTGGAGCAACCTGCTTTCGTGCATATCTTATCTTAAGAAAGATACAGGTACCACAGAGGAAAATATGAATTCATATTTTCTTGAAACCATAAAATGAAAAACATCACTTATGCTACTTTTGCTTGCTTTACTTTTAAAATATCTTCACACCAGACTTATTTTTATACATTTTACACTTGATATAATTTTGGCATGGAAACTCTGGACTTATTTATAGTAGTCAATTTTTGGATTCTGTATGTATCATATTTTTAAACATTTTATTATGGTAAAATATACATAACATAAAATTTGCCTTTTTAACCATTTTATGTGTAAAATGAAGTGGTATTAATTACATTCACAATGTTGTACAACAGTCATGACTTTTTGTTACCCAGAAACTTTGTACACATTGAGCAGTAAACCACCATTCTCCCCTTCTCCTAGTTCCTGGTAATCTGTAATAATTTCTCTTTTGAATTTGCTCATTCCAGGTATTTCATATAAGTGGAATTATTCAATGTTTGTCTTTTTATATCTGGCTTATTTTACTTAGCATAGTGATTTCAATTTTCACACGTTGTAGTATTTATCAAAATTTCATTATTTTTTATAGTTAATAATATGTCATTGCCAAATTTTGTTTATTATTCATCTGTCGGTGGACACTTGAGTTGTTTCCACCAGTTGGCTATATTGAATAATGCTGCAATGAACGTTGGTATACAAATATCCGTTTGAGTTCCTGTTTTCAATTCTTTTGGGTACATCCTTAGGAGTAAATTGCTAAGTGATACACTAATTCTATATTTAACAGTTTGAGGAACCATCAAAATGTTTTCCACAGTGGATGCACAATTTTACATTTCCACCAGCAATATATGAGTGTTCCAATTTCTTCACATCTTTACCAAAACTTATTATTTTCTTTTTTTTCTTATTATAGCCATTTGTGTGAAGTGGTATCTCATTGTGACTTTGATTTGATTTGTATTTTAATGACTAATAATGTTTAGAATCTTCTTATGTGCTTATTGTCCATTTGTATATATTCTTTAGTGAAATGACTATTAAAGTCCTTTGCCCATTTTTAATTGGTTTGCTTGTTTTTATTGTTTTACTGTAAGAATTCTTTATATATGTTGGATATTAAAAATTTTATCATAAATATGATAGGTGTATATTTTCTTTCATTCAGTAGGTTCTTTTTAATTTTTGATAACATCGTTTGATGCACAAAATCTCTGCTTTTCAGTTGTTCAACAGATATGGGAATATGTGCAACCTTCACTGTGACAAGGATAAATCCATCTTCTTCAGAATGTCATTGAGTTTCTCTCCATATTCATATTACCAGACATTTCCATGATATAAAGTAGAGATAGAATACACAAAAATAAGTCATATGCAAATTATCACAAAGATATCATTTTGCTATAATAATTTTCGAAGTTAGTAAAGTGTCAAAATTATATATATTTTGAATATATTACTTAAAATTTATCCATCCTCCAAGAAAAAAAAAAAGAAGGAAATATCTTTATTTGTAGAATTATTATTTTAAAATATTTTGAGTTCTTGATGGATCCTGATTAATGTTTCTGGTTTAAAACTTGTGTTTTAAATCAAGAAGTAAACTTAGTTTGAGCAGAATGTTCTCCAAGTCAGTATAGTCTTGGAAACTCTAATGTCTTAATATACACAAAATTGTATTCATTGAAAACGAATCATCTTTTAGCTCTTGTCTTTGAGAGTCTAATTTACTTCATTTTAAATGATAAACAATTAGTTGTACTATTTAATACATCTTATACAAATGTTTCTATCATTAATTTTAGAGAAGAAAATAAGCTAAACCGGGAATTGGATGATAGCATTTTTATTGTTAAATGTAAATTCCTTACTTCTGTCTCAAATTAACCACCAGAAATCTACAAAATTATTATAGTTTCTTTGCTAGAAAAATGATATTTATACTTCCCCTGATTAGGTAAACAGATAAGAAGGAAGATAGAGGAGAATCTTTAAATAAAACTTCTATAAATTGATTGCATTTTGGTGTTTAGCATAATTGAAATATTTAAACAAATACTCTAACGAGCCAAGTTCTTTAACCACTTAAGGTAGCCCCAGGGAGATATTGAGGCATTTTTGAAATCTAATATGCAATTTTCAATCAAAGTTGGACTATTTAGTTCTCTGAGACCTAGATTAGTTAAAAGATGTCCTGAAGATCCGAAATATTTGAAAAATGCCTTACAGCTTACTATGGTATTAAACATATATTTAGAGAGAACGTTAAACACAGAGATGATCTAGTATAGGGTAAATTTAAGTTGTGCAGTTCAGTTTTGTTATGTTATATTCTCCTCAAAGTCACATTTTCTTTTTCAGTGACCTGAAGATGAACCAGTAACTCTTTTCTTCAAAATGACTTTTTAGATTTAAATCAAATTTCAGAATTTGCTTCTTATCAAGTGCATAATTTGATTGTCTTGAAAATTCAGTCTCAGATTATTTTCCTTTACACTTTAATAATCTTGAGGATTTCCTTGAAACTTTCCAATTTTAATTTTTTCTGGGGCTCAAAAAGTTCCCACTTGCCTCATCAAGATTAGTTTTATTGTATTCATTAAAGGATACATAAAAATCAATAAATGTTTGTTTACTAGATGAATCAGTAAAAAGAGGGGTATAAAGTAGTGGCTAGTGCAGAGTGAGAGAGTGAGGATTTAAATACCAGATCTGCCAGTCACAAGCACTGTGGTTTGTTATTTAGGCAATCTACATTTCAGTTTTTTCATCTATAAATATGGCTAGAGTAATTGCAAATGCCCTATAGGGCTTATTGTAAATATTAATGAGTAAATATATATACAACAATTAGAAGAGAACTTGGTCCATAGAATCACTATAAAAACATTGCTACTGTAACTAATAGAATTTAATAAAACAAACATACTTACAAAAACAGGCATAATATCATTGAGCAAAGTGTCCATTTTAACAAATCATAATAACCATCTTCAAAGAAGTTTCAGCATTTGAATTTCTTGTCATTTAACAATTAACAATTTAACATTTAACAATTTCTAGTCAAATAACAATGAAGTTATTTTATTGTATCTGTATATGATTTTGAAATGTTATACAATCTTTTGAAATATATGTTTATATATAAATATATATATAGTATATACATGTATTATATATATGTAAATGTATATATGTATGTACACATATACATTTTCCTTTTACCATTATACAGATGCACTTTCACATTTATTTTAAAAATTCTGTTTAAGATAAAAATGATATGAATCCATATATGACTGCCTGTATTAGAATAATGTACATCAATAAAAAACTAACTCATATCTTTATAGTATGTGAAAATAATAGCTGTTCAGTTTTTGAAAGTGTTATTTAAAACATTAAAGGCATTTTCACCTAAAATTAAAGATCTGAGAACAAATTAAAACATTTAAAAAATCTTTAACTTACTCTGTGAAAATATAAGTAAATATTGGTAAACGTTTGAAATAAAAAGTGGATAGTGATAGAAAATGTATGGCTAGTACACACACTGAGTACTGCATTCCACTTATATTCCATTAAATATAAATAACATTTTAAGATGCAATAGATAATAATATCTCAATAACATATTCATATGCAAAATCTCATTTTGTATGAATTAATCAGTTCAGGTTGCTATAACAGAATACCATAGACTGTGTGGCTTACCAACCAACATTTATTTCTGGAAGCTGAGAAGTCCAAGATCAAGTGCCAGGCAGATTAAATTTCTGGTAAGGGCTCTCTTCCTTGTTTGTACATAGCTACCTTCTTGCTAGGTGCTCACATGATATTTCTTCCCTGTGCATGCATGAAAAGAGAGAGTGCTCATGTGTTTCTTCCTCTTCTGTCTACTCTCAGATTACTATGGAATTAAACTAGAATCCAAAATACATAATGATTAAACAACATACTTTGAAAAACATATGGGTCAAAAAAGAAATCTAAAAAGAAACTTTTAGATATTTTGAAGTGAATGAAACTGAAAGCACAACTTATCAAAATTTGTTGGATGCAGCAAAATCAGTGTTTAAAATATTTATAGGACTTAATGTATAAAATAGAAAAGAAGAAAGATCTAAATTCAATAATCTATGTTTCCTCCCTAGGAAACAAGAAAATGGAAAGCAAATTAAATTCAAAGTAAAAAACTAACAAAAATCACAGCAGAAATCAATGAAATTGAAAACAAGAAATTAATAGAGACAACCAATTAAACCAAAAGCTGGTTCTCTGAAAAGATCAATAACATTGATGAGCCTGGAGCCAGGACAACTAAGAAAAAAAGAGAGAGGACACAAATTACTAATTTCAGAAATAGGGGGACTATCACAACAGATCCTCTTTGAATTCTTCAGTGATCTCTTGGTGATTTAGTAGTGTATTATTTAGCTTCCATGTGTTTGTATTTTTTACAGATTTTACAGAATTTTTCCTGTAACTGATATCTAGTCTCATAGCATTGTGGTCAGAAAAGATACTTGATATGATTTAAATTTTCTTAAATTTACCAAAGCTTAATTTTTGACCCAAGGTATGATCTATCTTGGAGAAAGTTCCATGAGCAGTTGAAAGAAAGTGTATTCTGTTGTTTTTAGATAGAGTGTTCTATAAATATCAATGAAGTCCATCTTGTTTAATGTATCATTTAAAGCTTGTGTTTCCTTATTTATTTTCATTTTGGATGATCAGTCCATTGGTGCAAATGAGGTGCTAAAATCCCTTAATATTATTGTGTTACTGTCAATTTCCCCTTTTATGGCTGTTAGCATTTGCCTTATGTATTTATGTGCTCCTATGTTGGGTGCATAAATATTTATAATTGTTTAATCTTCTTGTATTGACTCCTTGATCATTATGTAGTGTCCTTCTTTCTTTCTTGGAATAGTCTTTGTTTTAAAGTATATTTTGTCTGATATGAGTATTGCTGCTCCAACTTTCTTTTGATTTCCATTTTCATGGAATATCTTTTTCCATCCCCTCACTTTCAGTCTATATGTGCCCCAGGCCTGAATTGGGTCTCTTGTAGCCAGCATATATACAGGTCTTGTTTTTCTATCCATTCCGCCAGTCTATGTGTTTTGGTTGGAGCATTTAATCCATTAACATTTAAGGTAGTTATTGATATGTATGTTCCTATTAAATTTTTCTTAATAGTTTTGGGTTTGTTATTGTAGGTCTTTTCCTTCTCTTGTGTTTCCTGCCTAGAGAAGTTCCTTTAGCGTTTGTTGTAAAGCTGGTTTGGTGGTGCTGACTTCTCTTAGCTTTTGCTTATCTGTAAAGGTTTAATTTCTCCATCGAATATGAATGGGATCCTTGCTGGGTAGAGCAAGTTGTAGGATTTTCCCTTTCATCACTTTAAATATGTCCTGCCACTCCCTTCTAGCTTGCATTGTTTCTGCTGAAACGTCAGCTGTTAACCTTATGGGGATTCCCTTGTATGTTATTTGCTGTTTTTCCCTTGCTGCTTTTAATATTGTTTCTTTATACTTAATTTTTGATAGTTTGATTAATATGTGTCTTGACATGTTTCTCTTGGGATTTATCCTGTATGGGACTGTCTGCACTTCCTGGACTTGATTGACTATTTCCTTCCCATATTAGGGAAGTTTTCAACTATAATCTCTTCAAGTATTTTCTCAAACCCTTTCTTTTTCTCTTCTTCTGGGACCCATATAATTCAAATGTTGGTGTGTTTAATATTGTCCAGATATCTCTGAGACTATCCTCAATTCTTTTCATTCTTTTTTCTTTATTCTGCTTTGTAGTAGCTATTAAAAGAAATAAAAAGTTATTAAAATAAAAACAATTATTAAAAATTAAAAAAAGGAAAAAAGTAATAAAAAAAAAAGAAAAAGAAAGAAAGGAGAGAGGAACCAAACCAAAAAATAAATCCACCAATGATAACAAGCACTAAAAATTATACTAAAAAAAACAAAGGGCTTCCCTGGTGGTGCAGTGGTTGAGAGTCCACCTGCCAATGCAGGGGACACGGGTTTGTGCCCTGGTCCAGGAAGATCCCACATGTCGTGGAGCGGCTGTGCCCATGAGCCATGGCCGTTGAGCCTGCACATCCAGAGCCTGTGCTCTGCAATGGGAGTGGCCACAACAGTGAGAGGCCCGCATACTGCCAAAAAAAAAAAAATTGGACAGACAGAACACTAGGACCAATGGTAAAGGCAAAACTATACACACAAAATCACACAAAGAAGCATATACATACACACTTACAAAAAGAGTAAAAGAAAAAAAAGAAAATACGTATATATACTAAAAAAATAAAAATAGAAAAGGAAGAGAGCAACGAAATCAATAAACAAATCTACTAGTGATAATAAGCTCTAAATATTCAACTAAGATAAACATAAAACCTGAAACAAATTAGATACAGAAAGCAAACTCCAAGTCAACAGTTGTTCCCAAAGTCCACCGCCTCAATTTTGGGCTGATTCGTTGTTGTCTATTCAGGTATTCCAGAGACACAGGGTACATCAAGTTGATTGTGGAGATTTAATCTGCTGCTCCTGAGGCTGCTGGGAGAAATTTTCTTTTCTCTTCTTTGTTCGCACAGCTCCTTCGGTTCAGCTTTGGATTTGGCCCCGCCTCTGCATGTAGGTCGCCTGAGGGTGTCTGTTCCCCACCCAGACAGGATGGGGTTAAAGGAGCAGCTGATTAGGGAGCTCTGGCTCACTCAGGCCGGGGGGAGGGAGGGCTATGGAATGTGTGGCGAGCCTGTGGTGGCAGAGGCTGGCGTGAAGTTGCACCAGGCTGAGGCACGCTGTCTTCTCGGGGGAACTTGTCCCTGGATCACGGGACCATGGCATTGGTGGGCTGCCCAGGCTCCCAGGAGGGGAAGTGTAGACAGTGACCTGTGCTTTCACAGGGCTTCTTGGTGGCTGCAGAAGTAGACTTATCATTTCATGCCCGTCTCTGTTATCTGCGTTGATAGCTGTGTCTCACACCATCTCTGCACCTCGTTTAAGCAGTGCTCTGGATCCCCTCTCCTTGTGCACCCGAAAACAATGGTCTTTTGCCTCTTAGGCAGTTCCAGGCTTTTTCCTGGACTCCCTCCCAGCTAGCTGTGGTGCACTAGCCTCCTTCAGGCTGTGTTCATGCAGTCAACCCCAGTCCTCTCCCTGGGATCTGATTTCTGAAGCCCGAGCCTCAGCTCCCAGCCCCCACCTGCCCCAGCAGGTGAGCAGACAAGCCTCTCAGGCTGGTGAGTGCTGGTGGGCACTGATTCTCTGTGTGGGAATCTCTCTCCTTTGCCCTCTGCACCCTGTTGCTGCGCTCTCCTCCATGGCTCTGAAACTTCCCTCACACCCATCCCCACATCTCCACCAGTGAAGCGGCTTCCTAGTGTGTGGAAACATTTACTCCTTCACAGCTCCCTCTCAGAGGTGTAGGTCCTGTTCCTATTCTTTTGTCTCTTTTTTTTCTTTTCTTTTTTTCTACCCAGGTACATGGGGAGTTTCTTGCCTTTTGGAAAGTCTGAGGTCTTCTGCCAGCATTCAGTAGGTGTTCTGTAGGAATTGTTCCACATGTAGATGTATTTCTGATATATTTGTGGGGAGGAAGGTGATCTCCATGTCTTCCTCTTTCTCCATTTTGAATGTCCCCAAACTTCTTTTCTAAGTTCCTCTTCTTAAAAGAACACCAGTCATAGTTAATTGTATGTGATTGACATGTACACACTGCTATGTTTAAAATAGGTAACCAACAAGGACTGTATAGCACAGGGAACTCTGCTTAATATTCTGTAATAACCTAAAAGGGAAAAGAATTTTTAAAAGAATAAATACATGTATATGTATATCTGAATCATTTTACTGTACACTTGAAACTAACATAACATTGTTAATCTTCTATGCTTTTATATAAAATAAATTTTTTTAAAAAAATAATTGCTGAAAAATTAAAAAAAAAAAGAACACCAGTCATAGTGAATTAGCACCCACCCATATGACCCCATTTTATCTTAATCGCCTCTTTACAAGCCCTATCTCTAAGTACAATCACATTCTGATATACTGTGGTTTAGAACTTCAACATATGAGTTTTGGGGTACACAATTCAGCCCAATAACCTCAAGTAATGGAGTATGTGAATGATTGGGTTTTATGGAGAGTTATGGAAGTGATGGTCAAGTAGATGAGAGGCCAGTGTGCTGAATACTTGCAGCTGTTGAAATTGCCAAAAACAGGAACATGAGTAAGTGAAGAAAGGAAGAGAGTGAATCTGATTCTAAAGTGTTCTGAAAATCAGAAGCAGAGATGGGGTGGCCAGCAGATGGCAGCAAAAGGAAGGGCACCTGATGGTAAAATCTCAGGGCAAGAATTCCAAAGAATCTGGGGAAGGAAAAATGAGTGATTTGGAAATGATAGTGGTTGTCTGTGAGGAATCTTTCTTGTGGTTCAGAGACAGAGTTACCTGTGGTTAAGTGTTTAGGGTAGGGACTTGTGGGAAAAATAAAGCCTCCACTTGAGAAGTTTCCAGTTAGAACAAAATATTCAGGTGACATATTATGTTTTAGTAAAGGGAAGGAGGTGATTAGAACATCCATTTGTATCATTTTCTAACAGAGGCCTTCATTAATTGCTTTAATTAATTCAATTTACAGTCCCATCTTAATTATACTCATTTATATCACTCTCTACTCTTTAATTCATTGTTCTTTCTACAGTTTGTTACATATTTATTTACTTACTTGCTTGTTATTTTATTTTATTTTATCTCCACCCCAAGAGTATAATCAGTCCAGAAGGGCAGAAGCTATAAGAGATTTGTTTAATATAATAGAAGTATTCATTACCAGAGCATAGATCAGCCTTATTTATTTATGTATTTATCTATTTATTTCTAAATGAATGAATATATTACAGTCATGAGCCTGTCTCTGATTGATGCTAGCTCAATGAGGAAAGAAGATGTATTCATTATAGGCCTTTGTAAGATGCCTTGGAATTTTTTTTTATCTCAAACAGTATTAATTTCCTAAGCTTTAATGTTTAAATATTTATTTATATTGGTTAATTCCACTTCCAAGTCCCATTGGTAAAATTCCTTTAGTCATTAATTGCTATCTTTTACCACAGAGATTCTACTGTTCTAGATTGCAAGATCTTTTTCAGCATTGGAAGCTCACATCTAAGTTCTAAGCTCTAAGTCAAGGGGCAAGCTGATATGTGTTAGTACCAATTTGTATTTTTGCTTGTTTCCATGGTGAAAATATTATCTCCATGGATAATAATTTTAAGCTATAAAATTAATCTTACTGAACATGGAGTAGAGATGAAAAGCTCAGGTGCTTCATACCTTTGTTTTTAATAATTTTTTTTACTTTTAATTTGATAAATTTCACCTTATAAGGATGGGTATATTTAACAACTGACTTGTGAAATTCCCGAAAATTTGCTTTTGTGAGACAATAAGGGCAAGTTGCAGCACACACTTGGACCCAGCCATGTAGACACCTGTTCTGGTCCTGACACCTCTCCAGCTTTCATGGAGTACATTTGAACCCATGCTTTGCAGAAAAGACCAACTTGACCTTTCAACTTTTTGCAATTTGCCTTCCCCTTCTTCCCAATGTGTGTGCCCAACAACTATGACATACATTTTCTGCAGAATTAATAATGAATCTTGAGACAGTTAACTTGGTTAATGTTTACTGACAAGTTTTATTCTCTGAAAATTGACTATTTAAAATAATTCTGTTAATCTAGCAGCGGTTTATCTATGAAAGAATGAGAGTTATCTGGGGATTAGAGCTCTTTTGATATTGATCTGTCTATTTTGATGTCTATTTTTTAATCATTTATATACCATTATCTTATTTACTAAAGAGCAAATGACCACTTTCTGACATTGGTGTCAAACACTAAAAGCACAACTAGAAAATGGATGAATATAGCAGTTGAAGGCCAGAAAGAAACAAATAAAATGGACATGCCAATTACTTTCTGTGCATCTGGACAGGCACAGACCTTACGGATCTGCCATAGGCTTCTAGCCAACGTGGAGGAAAATAAAGGCTTTCAAATGTGGAAATGATTAAGGTATCTTTCCAATTCATCTTCACCTGTGAGGGAAAGAAAGGCTGCTAAAATTGCAAGATGCATTAGTAATGTGCAAGATTACTGTCCTACTTTTGCATAAACTACTCAAACCACTTTCTTTCTCATTTTCAAATATGAGTCTTCCTTAATGTCAGATATTCACTGGGACAAATGTCTTTCCCTTATTCTAATGATTCACTTGCTACTGGGAATTACATTGGACAATACATTTACAAAGAAATATATTTATTTTCTAAATATTATTTAAAATATTTTACCAAAAAATTGTCTGAGTTTTTCATTGAATGTAGCATTATACTATATATATATATATATATATATATATATATAGATACTCAAATACAGAAATAGAAAATTTTATTTTCAATAACTTTTTATACCAAAGAATTTTATGAACGAAAAACAGGATGCCCCTCCCTTGGCACTTGTTTTTCTTTCATAAAATTAAATTTAACCTCTTATTCCTTCCATTGCTTCAGCTTGTGACAAAATAAAACAAGGATTTGATTTAAAAGATCTATTCATTGTTTTCCAGAGAGAGGTAAAATGGGTGAGACTTATGGTTTTAGAACTAGAAGGGCAGTTAGGAACAAGTATTATCAAACAGCGCATCCACCATTAACGTGGCTCAGCTCCATGTACTTCATTTTCTCCATCATCTAATCAAACCTGTCATCAGCCTTTAGCTTTAGTCTCAAGGGAAGTCATTTGGTTGACCTATTTATTAGACATCATTCCAATTTGAGCAAAGTATTCATATAAAGCTATCAGAAAGTACATTCCTTAAATTTTGTAAATTATGTAATAAGCATTTAGCTCAATCTAAATACACATTCTGGGAATTCCCTGGTAGTCTAGTGGTAAAGAATCTGTCTTCCAATGCAGGGGATGCAGGTTCGATCCCTGGTCAGGGAACTAAGATCACAACTAAGCCCGCACGCCAAAACTACTGAGCTTGCACACCTCAACTAGAGAAACTGCGTGCTGCAAACTACAGAGCCACATGCTCTAGAAGCCCCAGGCCACAAATGGAAAGAAGCTCGCATGCTGCAGCGAGGAGATGGCACACTGCAACAAAAGATCCCTCATGCCTCCACAGAGATCCCATGTGCTGCAACTAAGACCCGACACAGCCAAAAATAAAAAAATAAAAAATAAATCTTAAAAAAAAAAAAAAACCTTTAAAACTCACTGCAACAAAAGATCCCTCATGCCTCCACAGAGATCCCATGTGCTGCAACTAAGACCCGACACAGCCAAAAATAAAAAAATAAATCTTAAAAAAAAAAAAAAAACCTTTAAAACATATATATATACATTCTTAAAAAAATACACATAAATAAGCTAGCAAAAATAATATATTTTAAAGGAATAGAAAAAGCAAAGGATGATGGGGTGAATAATTCACCAAACTCTGAATAGCCAAATCCAGAGAAGCAAAAAAAAAAAAAAAATCTTACTATAACTACAGAAAAAGTCTTTATTTCTGAAAATGTTTATCAGGCTTTGGCTGATCTTTATCATTACTTTGCAACCTTGATCTTCCACGTGGCCTTTAACTGTAGTCAGCAGCTAGCTCTTATGCTTTGCCTTGTGGTTAGAGTCAAACTCTTTTCTGAGCCACTAGAGTTCCTAAAATTTGTCCGCCTGCATAGAACAGTTAGCTAATTCATTTATATGTAAATTATTTTACATGCATTATCTCCTTTACCTTTAAAATAACCAAATAAGTTAAGTGTTATCATTTTGTAGGTCATAGATGAAACTTAAATATATAAAGATCTTGCTAATATCCATACACATAATTTTTGTATATAAAATATTATCTCTTCATAGGTATGTTCCTTAATATAGTGATAGTATATATAAGTGAACAATTTCTTTCTTTACATATTATCATTTAAAGAATTTATTAAAATTCCAAATATAGAGTTACATATGTAGAAAACAAACTTATAGTTACCAGGGGAGTAAGAGGGGAAAGAGATAAATTGGGAGATTGGGATTGACATATGCACACTACGATACATAAAATAGTTAACTAATAAGGACCTACTGTATAATGGCCTATATGAGAAATTAATCTAAAAGAGAGTGTATATATGTATATGTTTAACTGATTCACTTTGCTGAAACTAACACAACATTGTAAATCAACTATACTCCATAACAATTTTTTTAAAAAGTAATGTTTAGTTTATTAAAATACTGAATGCATTGATTCTTATTTCAAATAGCAACAAATTGATTAAATTCACTTTAAATTCCCGTCATGACATAAAATTATGCTAGGAAAATGGCCCATCAGATATGAATTAATTAAGTGACAACATTATAACATCTAACTTAATAATCTAAGGAGGAAACGTCTGGGAAGTTATGGGAACTATTGATTGATTGCAATTGATTTGTAATTATCTGTTCATTACCATATCGTATCTTTGACAGTTTAACAAGTCAATCTTCATAATGATAATGAAGCAGATAACACTGCACGGTACATAAAGATGCAATTTTACAAAATTCAAGTTGTTTACTCATGATATACTAAAGCTTGATTATACTCTTGATTATAATAGTTTGGAAAATTATATTCAACTATATGTGTTATCAGTTATTGAAGCTGTGAGTTATTTTTCTAAGCCATAATGTGATGTTTCTCTAAGATTACATATATTTATGATTTCCCAGTATTTCATGTATACATACATTTGAATATGTAAACAACTATTTAAATACTATTTAATAATATTGCACAATAACTAGGAATAAAATACTAGAGCACTCTTGTAGACTTATAAAAAAATTCTCTAAAGTGTAACATTTAAAGAATTACATAGAAAAATTTTACAAATATAATCACTATTTGAGAAATATTTGTTATTAATAAATAACTTCTTGGGGATTAGTAGGCACTTTTCTAGGTATTTGTGAGAAAAGGTATTCTATACCTGCAGTAAGTCAGTTTAATTAAAATTTTAAGGGTGGGAATTCACTGGTGGTCTGGTGGTTAAGATTCCTCACTCTTACTACCTAGGGTCCAGGTTCAATCCCTGATTGGGGAACTAAGATCCCACAAGCCACACTGTGTGGCTAAATAAATAAAATTTTAAGGGAAAATTTACCTTTAGAATTCTAATACATTTTTCTCCTGTTTTTTATCTTGAAGTATAGTTTGACTTATTATATTAGTTTCAAGTGTACAGCATAGTCCATTTTTATTTACTTTAGAAACTTCAGGATTACTGAGGAAGCCACGTGAAACCTATTGTAAGCAACAAGCATTTAATTTAAAGAGGATTTCAGTAGACTTTGTTGGAAGTGATATATCTCAGAGAAACACCATGGACCACTTGTCTCAATTCATTGCTGCACATTGCTGTTAATTTTCAAATGTACTGGTGGATGGTCAGGGAGCATTAGTATGTAAACCAACATGAATGAGTAACAAACATTTAACACTATTCTTTAGGCAAGACAGTACATCTTTTTGCAAATTAAACTTAGAAGTCATTTTGTCTCTGTGCTGCTACTGCAGAAATAACCATTAATTTAAAATTTGAATGAGAAAAAAATGAATTCAAGACAATATTAAAACATACAAAAGGCATGGGGTATTTAGTTTATTTATTGAGGTATGCAGGTTCAAAGAACCTGCATAATGTCTAATGCATAATGTCTATAATCAGATGATTGTAAGGAAACATGAAGTAGGAAATCATTTTAAATTTACAAAACTGAGTTCTAACTAATACAAAAGCAAGTATTACATCAAACTGGCCATATGTTTTTAATGGCTTTTAATCCCACACACTAAAGAAATGTGGATAAATTGCAAGTGAATCATCTCAAAATACATATCAACATTGCATAATTAAAGCATAAACATAAACTAAAAATATAAATTACAAATATAGCAATCTATACTTGTGTGCATTAAGGCTGTCTGTAGATGCCCCCAAATAGAATAACATTTCCCTGTTTCTTGAGCATTTTTAATAGATCAAATTATTTTTAATCATCTAAACATAATAGCAAATTAATTTTTCCCCAAAATGCTATGTAGGAAGTTGTATTTCAACACTCTCATAACTAGTGTATTTATTTTAATCACTTCAAAGGATTGCTCTAGCAAATGTCTGTCTTTTGATACTGACATTACTGAAAACTAAATTTTTTCCAGTGGTATACTAAAATACAAAATAAAAATAATACCAATTAAAGAAACAGTTTCTCTATCCCTAAATCTATATACTTCCAAGATATGTAAAGATTACCATGCCCAAAATCGTTCTTAGGAGAAAAACGTCTTAACCTTATCCTCTATTTAGAGGTGATTATCTGAGAAGTATTAGAATAAATTCTTACTCTTTGCCCTCTTACTCCTTCTCCACAGGATTAATATGTTTTGGTCAGTTCTCTGCTTTGTGGTCAGGGGCTGTACTCATTAGAAAAGCCTGCTGTTATCCAGATATGGTGGTGAATAATTAAATAACTATTTATCCAGCTCAAGGATATATAAACTATCCTACTAAACACAGATCTACAGAAATACTTTTTAGTTAGTTTCAAGCAGCCCTGGAGGGAAGTGATCAAATGAGTGACTGAGGTCTCTGCCATTAACCAGAATTAACTTGCAAACATTTGAGTGAGTTACATCAGATGTGGATCCTCCAGCCCCGGCCAATGAGTCAGATCATTGCAGCCCCAGCGATGTCTTGACTGCAGCATCACAAAAGAATTAGTGCCAGAAGTGTCCAGTTAAACCATCCTTAAATTCTTGACTATAATAAATTGTGTGAGATAAATATGTTTGTTGTATTTTCAAGACACACATTTTGGGGGTAATTTCTTACAAAGCAATAGATACTTAATATAGGTGTATTATTAATTGTCCTTCTCAAAAGCCTACATTCATTATCCCTAACCCTCAAAAAATAAAACCCAATCTATATTCTTTATCTCAGTCAATGGAGTCAGCAATGATGAAGTTCTTCAAATGTATTTGAGACTTCCTTTCCTTTCCTCTCTCTATCTGATTAGTCATAAATAGATCTTTATTTCTTGTAATTGTTTAATCAAGTATTTATACATTTCTCTAACTCATGACAAGTAACCTGTATTGAATCACTGTGATAATGCCCCTAGATTACAGTTACAGCTTATGAACTGTGTCTTGTTTGGCTTGCCCTTCTGGAACTTTAAATCCATTCTCTAAAAAGAAGTAAATAGGCATATTTATGAATATGAAAATGCCTTGTTTAAGCCCTGTTGATATTTAACTACTTACGTCCTTGAACATATAGATTTGATCAAATAATTTATAAAGCCCTGCATGTCTAGGCTTTGCTTCATGCTTCATTATCATCTTCTATCACAACCACCTCCATAATCTTAATCAAATGGTGCTCTAGTTGGAGTATCTCTCTTAGATATCAACACCTAACTTAGAACAAATTAATTCAGTGTTTCACTTCTGATTCTCAACCATTGATTTTCCTCTAGTTTGATCAATAAAAACATCAGGAGGGGTTTGCTTTTACATCACTAGGACAACAGAATACTTTCATTATTTGGTCTATGTGATTTTCCTTCTTCTCAAGAGATATGTGCTGAAGTATTAAAGGGTGATAAATCATGATGTCTACAGCTTCTTTCAAATGGTACAAAAATGTTAAATACTTATTCATAGGGAGAAAATATTGCAAAACATTAAAAATTAATTAATCTAAATGAAAGATAGTTGGAGGTTGTTTGTGAAAATTGGTTATAAATTTTAAATTGTTCAAACTTAAAATTTGAAAAAAATTGTGAAAGTAAGTTCTTCTTGTGGAAGAACAGGGACCATATTCCCAACTGAAAGACTAATCTAAATATACATAACAATGCTTCACAAAACAATGCTTAACAGGAAAGGAAATCCAATGATCTTTAAGAGCTGGGGAAAAAAAAAATCAATTAAGCAGTAAAATTTTCCCAGTTTACTAACCAGAGAGTTTATAGGCTACAGCATAAGGAATAGAAACACAGGAAGTATCCATAGTCACCCTATGAGGAAAGTGAGATAGCAATCCAGGGAAGCCAAGGTAGATAAAGTCTGTAGGGCAGAGTACCAGAGTGCCAGAGAAGTAAGAGCTGCCCAGAGAGAAACTTTGGAGATCTGCAAATTATAGATCTGAGTACAGATTAGGGCATATGAGTGAGGAATCCACCTGAAGCCAGAGAAAGAACTATCTAACATCTAAATAATAGAAGAAGCTGTGCCAAAACACTTGCAGGGCAAGTAGAACATCTTATAATTCATGGACATTGAATAGAATACAAAACAGGACTTTACTTTGGTAGTCATGAAAAATTAGCCCAAGATTAAATATTGCACTAAGAAAGCTTAAAATTAAGACCAAAGAGGATCAAATTGATTTCAAGTAACTTAACTGCATCTGAGAAAAAAAAAAAAAAGCCCTCAAGAATATTTTTTTTAACATCTTTATTGGAGTATAATTGCTTTACAATGGTGTGTTAATTTCTGCTTTATAACAAAGTGAATCAGTTACACATATACATATGTTCCCATATCTATTCCCTTTTGTGTCTCCCTCCCCCCCACCCTCCTTATCCCACCCATCTAGGTGGTCACAAACCACCGAGCTGATCTCCCTGTGCTATGTGGCTGCTTCCCAGAAACTATCTATTTTACGTTTGGTAGTGTATATATGTCCACGCCACTCTCTCACTTTGTCACAGCTTACGCTTCCCCCTCCCCATATCCTCAAGTCCATTCTCTAGTAAAGAATATTTTTTAGGAATGCGAATAATCAGCACCCAACAAGGTAGATTTACATTATCTAGCATGCAATCAAAATTACCAGGCATTCAGGGCTTCCCTGGTGGCACAGTGGTTGAGAGTCCACTTGTCGATGCAGGAAACATGGATTTGTGCCCCAGTCCGGGAAAATCTCACATGCCGCAGTGCAGCTGGGCCTGTGAGCCATGGCCGCTGGGCCTGTGCATCCAGAGCCTGTGCTCCACAACGGGAGAGGCCACAATAGTGAGAGGCCCACGTACCGAAAAAAAAAAATTACCAGACATTCAAAGATGCAGGGAAATACATTCCATAGTTAAGAAAAATATACACTCAATTGACCAAGAAATAATATAAATATTAAAATTAATAGAAAAGTCTTAAAATACTTTCAAAATAAGTATTTTGAAGGAACCAAAATGAACCAAACTAAAGCAAAAATATTCTTTCATCCAGTTAGATCAACATCTTTGAAATACCAAAACAACACAAAACTGTCAACTTACATTTATTTGCCCAGTGAACATATATTGCAAAAGGAAAATGAAGTAAAGGCAACATATAAAATCTTAAACATTTCATAACCAACAGATATGTACTACACAAATTTTAAGGCAGTCCTTCAAATAGAGGAAAATATCACCAGATAGAAACCTGGATCTATGTGAAGGATGAAGAGTACTATGGATGGCATCTACATGGACATAACTACAAAAAGCTTCAATTTCTTATGCTCAGTTGAAAGTTTAGAGTAAAATTGATATTTTTTGAAGTTTATAGCATGTATGGCAAGAATATCACAAAGATTTGTAGGGAGAAATGGAAGTATACTGTTGTAAAATACTTGTTTTGTGACAACATAAAGATGTATATTATAAACCTTAAAGCAATCATGGAAGTAGTAACAAAGAGCTAGAATATACTAGAAAGGGAGATCAAATGGGCTTATAAATTTAAAAAATCTAAAGAAAGCAGGAAAAAAGGAGAAATAAAAGAAAGATGGGATAAGTAGGAAAAAAAATAGTAGATTCAACCTCAGGCAAATTATAGTAGACAGAATGACTGCTCCCAAAAGGTATCTACATCCTGATTTCCATAGTTAGTAAATATGTTGCATTACATGCTGGAATGAACAGTGCAGACCTGATTAAGGATTTAGGATTAAGGATTAAGATTATCCTGCATTATCCAGCTTGGCCCAATGTAATCTCAATAATTCTTTTTTTTTATTATTATGTTGTTATATTTATTTTGGCTGTGCCAGTTCTTATTTTATTATTATGTTATTATATTTAGTTTGGCTGTGCCAGTTGCGACATGCATGTGGGATCTAGTTTCCCGACCAGGGATCGAACCTGGACCCCCTGCATTGGGAGCGCACTGGACCACCAGGGAAGTCCTTATATGAGAAAAACAGGAGTATCAATGTCAGAGAAGAGATGTAATAACAGAAACAGAAGTCAGAGAGAGGAGAAACTGGCATACGTTTTTTTTACCTAGAGCCACATCTACAATAATATCTATTTCCCTCTTGTGAAAGGGCTTCAACTGTTAGAATAAGTAGAATAAAGTGTGCAGCAGTTAAGAAGCTAACATATGCACAATTTTGTTAATTACTACACACCTCATTTAACCATAACACAATCACATATTGAAAGAAATATTGAAAATATTTTCTCTAGATCAACACTTTTTACCACAAGGTGGTAGTATGTTCTTTAATATTCAATCAAATAACATACAGCATTTCAAACTACGATTTCAATTTATCCATTTTCACTGTGATGAATCAAGTAAGTCACATTGTTTGCAATTGCAGTTTTGTTTAATTTCTATATTAACAATATTTTATAAGACAATTTTGTGAAGGTTTACTGGAGACTGTAAAAGACAGCTAAATATATTTATAATGGTTATTATTGTTCAGGTTTGTACTTTTATTTGGATAATGTAGGTGTCACTCACTGAGTTTCTTAACTGCTTGAGAGAAGTTTAGACACTTTTTTATTGCTGCAGATTGAAAAACATCCACTTTGTAGCAGATTATTTTGGTACTAAGGTTATAGTTCACTGATATTCTACCTCACCTTTATGCCAAAAACAAATTGCTTTTCTTTAGATGTTCCCCTTGGTGAGCAGTTAACCAGTATTTCAGTACTCTCAAAAGAGAAGATACAATATAATACAATCTATTTTTCACTTAAGAATAACAAGGGGGCTTCCCTGGTGGCGCAGTGCTTGAGAGTCCGCCTGCCGATGCAGGGCACATGGGCTCGTGCCCCGGTCCGGGAGGATCACACGTGCCTCAGAGCAGCTGGGCCCGTGAGCCATGGCCGCTGAGCCTGCGCGTCCAGAGCCTGTGCTCTGCAACGGGAGAGGCCACAACAGTGAGAGGCCCGCGTACCGCAAAAAGAAAAAAAATCAAAACACAAAAAACAAAAATAGGAATTTCACAAGAGTTATTAGTATCAATCCTTTTCCCTACAATAGTGTTTGCATGGGTTATGAAGTCCAGAATATACCAATACCATGTTGTTATTTTCAATAATTATCAACATAAATTTTATGCAATATCTTTGAAAATATTATTTCTACAGATTTATTTATTACATCAAAGTAAACACTCAATAAGAAGCATTGGCAAATTATTAGGGTACTAAATCTCTCAAATACTACTGGTGGATGTGTAAATGAGGATAAATTATCTGAGTACAATTAGGCAATATGTTTGCATTTTAAAAAGGTAAATTAACACAGCAAATATATTTCTAAGAAAATAATGAGAAATTATGAACATATTAGCCATAAAGATGTCCAGTACAGTATTATTTATAGCAGTGAAATATTTGATATAATCTAAATATCTAATAATATGAACTAAATTTTTATGATAAATCATACAATTGGGAAATTAATTAATTATTGAAATCAGATAAGAATATTTATCAACATGAAAAATTAATATGTTTAATAACCAAAGTGCAGCTTATAAAATGTTAAAAATGTTACTTTTGTAAAATCATACTGCTGTAATTTTACCTATGTATGTATCCATAACCATATCTATAACACTATACCTTCACACCTAACTGTACATCCTAAAAGTATAAAAGCTTGAAAGCTAAGCTCAATGGTGAATATTTCCAAACAATGAAAATACTATAGAAAACTTATATGTTATACATATGAATTTAAAAATTCAGTTACAAAACACAATAAACAATTAGGAAAAAGGATGAATAAAGTTTTAAATATAATGTTGTTTATACATATATTATTTAGTATGCAAAAATATAATAAAAATTAAGAAGTATATGATTTTAATTAAACTAAAGTTATTTTAATACAATAAAAAATTAATAAAATAATTCTTGTAGAACACGATTTATAATAAAAATCTGATATCTGGTTTGGCATTTTTGGAAAACTTTGGTCTTTAGATTACATTATATGATAAAATGCTTAACTAAGCCTAGTCATTTAGAGAGTTTAATTTTAGGAAATAAATTAGATATCCAAAACACTTTAATAAATGGATATACTTTGAACATACAATAAGGGAACATGTATTGAAGCATATTATCCATAGAATAAATTATCAAAGTCTTAAACTATGGAGAGTTAATATAGCAAAATATGAAATAGAAATTTATATAATCATTCTGCTGAATGTCTCTAATAAACTAGGTAATATCAATTTTTTATTTGTTTATATATTTATTAATCTATCTTCTTCCACTGAAATACCAGCTTCAAAAGAACAGACCTTTTACAAAGTAGTAAGATATAATTAATTTATAACATTTAAAAATCTAACCTTAAAGGTATACATTATATAGTAGTAATTATATCTTGGGGAAGAATAATGGAGTGATTTTCACTTTTAATTTTTGTTTTGTTTGAACTTAGGAGTATAATAGCTTTAAAATCAACAAAAATAATAAAGATATTTAAAAATTAAAAAAAGAACAGACCTTTCCTATTTTGTTCAATTCAGTGTGTCTGGCATCTAGAACTGTCCCTGGCACATAACAGTAACTTGGTTATTTTTTGATCGTTTGTTTGTTTGTTTGTTTTTTTTTTTACATTTTAAATCTTTATTGGAGTACAATTGCTTTGCAATGTTGTGTTAGTTTCTGTTGTATAACAAAATGAATCAGCTACATGTATACATATATCCCCGTTTCCCCTCCCTCTTGCGTCTCCCTCCAACACTATCTATCCCACAGCTCTAGGTGGTCGCAAAGCACCAAGCTGATCTCCCTGTGCCATGCAGCTTCTTCCCACTAGCTGTCTGTTTTATATTTTGTAGTGTATATATGTCAACGTTACTGTCTCTCTTTGTCCAAGCTTCCCCATCGCCCTCCCCATGTCCTCAAGTCCATTCTCTATGCCTGCATCTTTATTCCTGTCCTGCCCCTTGATTCATCAGAACCTTTTTTTTTTTTTTTTGATTCCATACATATGTGTTAGCATACGGTATTTTTTTTTTTCTTTGTGACTTACTTCACTCTGTATGACAGACTCCAGGTCAATCCACTTCACTATAAATAACTCAATTTCGTTTCTTTTTATGGTTAAGTAATATTCCATTGTATATATGTGCCACCTCTTCTTTATCCATTCATCTGTCAATGGACACTTTGGTTACTTCCATGTCCTGGCTATTGAAAATAGTGCTGCAATGAACATTGTGGTACATGACTCCTTTTGAATTATGGTTTTCTCAGGGTATATGCCCAGTAGTGGGATTGCTGGGTTATATGGTAGTTCTATTTCAGTTTTTAAGGAACCTCCATACTGTTCTCCATAGTGACTGTATCAATTTACGCTCCCACCAACAGTGCAAGAAGGTTCCCTTTTCTCCACACCCTCTCCAACATTCACTGTTGTAGATTGTTGATGATGGCAATTCTAATCAGTGTGAGATGATAACTCATTGTAGTTTTGATTTGCATTTCTATGATAATTAGTGATGTTGAGCACCTTTCATGTGTTTGTTGGTAATCTGTATATCTTCTTTGGAGAAATGTTTATTTGGGTCTTCTGCCCATTTTTGGATTGGGTTGTTTTTGTTTTTGTTTTTTGATATTGAGCTGCATGAGCTGCTTGTAAATTTTGGAGATTAATGTTTTGTAAGTTGCTTCATCTGCAAATATTTTCTCCCATTCTGAGGGTTGTCTTTTCATCTTGCTTATGGTTTCCTCTGCTGTGCAAAACCTTTTAAGTTTCATAAGGTCCCATTTGTTTATTTTCATTTTGATTTTAATTCTCTAGGGTGTGGGTCAACAAGGATCTTGCTATGATTTATGTCAAAGAGGGTTCTTCCTAAGTTTTCCTCTAACAGTTATATAGTGTCTGGACTTAAATTTAGCTTTTTAATCCACTGTGAGTTTAGTTTTCTATATGGTGTTAGGAAGTGTTCTAATTTCATTCTTTTACATGTAGCTGTCCAGTTTTCCTAGCACCACTTATTGAAGAGGCTGTCTTTTATCCATTGTATATTCTTGCCTCCTTTATCAAAGATAAGGTGACCATATGTGTGTGGGTGTATCTCTGAGCTTTCTATCCTGTTGCATTGATGTATATTTCTGTCTTTGTGCCAGTACCACACTGTCTTAATTACTGTAGCTTTGTAGTATAGTCTAGAGTCAGGGAGCCTGATTCCTCCAGATCCGTATTTCGTTCTCAAGATTGCTTTGGCTATTAGGGGTCTTTTGTGTTTCCATACAAATTGCGAAATTTTTTGTTCTAGTTCTGTGAAAAATGCTAGTGGTAGTTTGATAGGGCTTGCATTAAATCTGCAGATTGCTTTGGGTAGTACAGTCATTTTCACAATGTTGACTGTTCCAATCCAAGAACATGGTATATCTATCTATTTGTATCATCTTTAATTTCTTTCATCAGTGTCTTATAATTTTCTGCATACAGGTCTTTTGTCTCCTTAGGTAGGCTTATTCCTAGATATTTTATTTTTTTTTGTTGCAATGGTAAATGGGAGTGTTTTCCTAATTTCACCTTCAGATTTTTCATCAATAGTGTATAGGAATGCCAGAGATTTCTGTGCATTAATTTTGTATCCTGCTACTTTACCTAATTCATTGATGAGCTGTAGTAGTTGTGTGGTGGCATCTTTAGGATTCTCCATGTATAGTATCATGTCATCTGCAAACAGTGACAGTTTTACTTCTTTTCCAATTTGGATTCCTTTTATTTCTTTTCCTTCTCTGATTGTTGTGGCTAAAACTTCCATAACTATGTTCAATAATAGTGGTGAGAGTGGACAACCTTTTCTTGTTCCTGATCTTAATGGAAATGGTTTCAATTTTTCACCATTGAGGATGATGTTCACTGTGGGTTTGTCATATATGGCCTTTATTATGTTGAGGAAAGTTCTCTCTATGCCTACTTTCTGGAGGGTTTTCATCATAAATGTGTGTTGAATTTTGTCAAAAGCTTTCTCTGCACCTATTGAGATGATCATATGGTTTTTCTCCTTCAATTTGTTAATATGGTGTATCACATTGATTGATTTGCGTATATTGATGAATCCTTGCATTCCTGGAATAAACCCCACTTGATCATGGTGTATGATCCTTTTAATGTGCTGTTGGATTCTGTTTTCTAGTATTTTGTTGAGGATTTTTTCATCTATGTTGATCAGTGATATTGGCCTGTAGTTCTCTTTCTTTGTGACATCTTTGTCTGGTTTTGGTATCAGGGTGATGGTGGCCTTGTAGAATGAGTTTGGGAGTGGTCCTCCCTCTGCTCTATTTTGGAAGTGTTTGAGAAAGATAGATGTTATCTCTTTTGTACATGTTTGACAGAATTTGCCTGTGAAGACATCTGGTCCTGGGCTTTTGTTTGTTGGAAGATTATTAATCCCAGTTTCAATTTCAGTGCTTGTGATTGGTCTGTTCATATTTTCTATCTCTTCCTGGTTCAATCTCGAAAGGTTGTGCATTTCTAAGAATTGGTCCATTTCTTCCAGGTTGTCCATTTTATTGGCATAGTGTTGCTTGTCGTAATCTCTCATGATCCTTGGTATTTCTGCAGTGTCAGTTGTTACATCTCCTTTTTCATTTCTACTTCTATTGATTTGAGTTTTCTCCCTTATTTTCTTGATGCGTCTGGCTAGTCGTTTATCAGTTTTGTTTATCTTCTCAAAGAACGAGCTTTTAGCTTTATTGATCTTTGCTATTGTTTCCTTCATTTCTTTTTCATTTATTTCTGATCTGATTTTTATGATTTATTTCCTTCTGCTAACTTTGTGGGGTTTTTTTTTGTTCTTGTTCTTCTTTCTCTATTTGCTTTACGTGTAAGGTTAGGTTGTTTATTTGAGATGTTTCTTGTTTCTTAAGGTAGGCTTGTATAGCTATAAACTTCCCTCTTAGAATGGCTTTTTCTGCATCCCATAGGTTTTGGGTCACTGTGTTTTCACTGCCGTTTGTTCTCAGGTAGTTTTTGATTTCCTCTTTGATTTCTTCAGTGATCTCTTGGTTATTAAGTAGTGTGTTGTTTAGCCTCCATGTGTTTGTATTTCTTACAGATTTTTTTCCTGTAATTGATATCTAGTCTCATAGTGTTGTTGTCAGAAAAGATACTTGATACAATTTCAATTTTCTTAAATTTACCAAGGCTTGATTTGTGACACAAGATATAATCTATCCTAGAGAATGTTCCATGAGTGCTTGAGAAGAATGTGTCTTCTGTTGTTTTGGGATGGAATGTCCTATATCAATTAAGTCCCTCTTGTTTAATGTATCATTTAAAGCTTGTGTTTCCTTTTTTATTTTCAGTTTGGCTGATCTGTCCATTGGTGAAAGTGGGGTGTTGAAATCCCCTACTATGATTGTGTTACTGTCAATTTCCCCTTTTATGGCTGTTAGTATTTGCCTTATGTATTGCAGTGCTCACAGGTGTGTTCTGGGATGTCTGTGAACTATGTATGATTTTAGGCAGCTCTCTGCTAATGGTTGTGGTTTTATTCCTGTCTTGCTAGCTGTTTGGCATGGGGCCTCCAGCACTGGATATTTCTGGCCATTGGGTGGAGTTGGGTCTTAACATTGAGGTGGGGATCTCTGAGAGAGCTGTCACCGATTGATATTATATGAAGCTGGGAGGTCTCTGGTGGTCCAATGTCCTGAATTCGGCTCTTCCACCTCAGAGTCTCAGGCCTGACACCATGCTGGAGCACTAAGCCCCTGTCAGCCACACAGCTCAGAAGAGAAGGGAGATGAAAAGAAAGAACATAAATAAATAATTGAATAAAATAATATAATATAATTAAAATAGAAAATAAAATAATAAATTTTTAAAATAAAAATTTAAAAAGTAATAAAAAGAAAGGAAGAGAGCAACCAAACCAATAAACTAAACCATCAATGATAGCAAGTGCAAAAATATATACTAAGATAAACATAAAAATCAGGAACAATCCAATTGCGGACGGCAAACCCCAAGTCTACAGTTACTCCCAAAGTCTACTGCCTCAATTTTAGATTGATTCATTGTCTATTCAGGTATTCCACAGATGCAGGGTACATCATGTTGATTGTGGAGATCTAACCCACTGCTCCTGAGGCTGCTGGGAGAGATTTCCCTTTCTCTTCCTTGTTCACACAGTTCCTGGGGTTCAGCTTTTGTCTTGGCCCCACCTGTGTGTGTCGGTTGCTGCCATGCTTCTGTTCCCTCCCAGACAGGATGGGGTTAAAGCAGTGGCTGATTAGGGCTCTCTTGCTCTCTCATGCCGGGGGTGGGGGGGGGGGGGGGTGATATAGTAGTTATAATTGGAATGGGGTTGAGCTTGCCACAAGGGATGCTGGCATGATGTTGCAACAGCTTTAGGCGTGCCTTGTGTTCTTCCAGGGAAGTTGGCCCTGGATCACAGGTCCCTGGCTGTGGCGTGCTGCACAAGCTTCCAAGTAGGGTGTGGATAGTCACCTGTGTTTTCACACAAGATTCTTGGTGACTGCAGAAGCACTTTAGCGTTTCATGCCTGTCTCTGGTGTCTGAGCTGGTAGCCGTGGCTCACACCCGTCTCTGGAGCTTGTTTATGTGGTACTCTGCCTTCTGTGGGCAGACAGTGAAGGAATCCCCTCTCCTCGCACACCCTGAAACAATGGTCTCTTGCTTCTTAGGCAGTTCCAGACCTTTTCCCGGACTCTCTGCCGGCTAGTTGTGGTGCACTAGCCCCCTTCAGGCTGTGTTCATGCAGTCAACCCCAATCATCTCCCTGGGATCCGACCTCCAAACCCGAGCCTCAGCTACTTGTCCCCGCCCGTCCCAGAGGGTGAGCAGACAAGCCTCTCAGGCTGGTGAGTGCTGGTTGGCACCGATCCTCTGTGCAGGAATCTCTCCGCTTTGCCCTCTGCACCCCTGTTGCTGCACTCTCCTTCTTGGCTCTGAAGCTTCTCTCCCACCTACCTCCCATCTCCCACCAGTGAAGGGGTTTCCTAGTGTGTGGAAACTTTACCTCCTTCACAGCTCCCTCTCAGAGTTGCAGGTCCTGTCCCTGTTCTTTTGTCTCTGTTTTTTGGTTTTTTTTTTCTTTTGCCTTATCCAGGAACATGGGGATTTTCTCTCCTTGTGGGAAGTCTGAGGTCTTCTGCCAGTCTTCAGTAGGTATTCTGTAGGAGTTGTTCCACATGTAGATGTATTTCTAATGTATTTGGGGGAGGAAGGTGATCTCCACAATTTACTCCTCCTCCATCTTGAATGTCCATCCCTGTTTAGGTAATATCAATTTAAAAGTTGAGTTTTATATACTTATTTGCTCATTTTGTCTTCCTTTTAAAAATACCACTAGCAAACACTTATTAAACTCTTCTGTAGAGAACACTGAACATGATGCCATTCTACTGTGTCTTCATTTACAAGCATCTCAAAGTGTACAGTGTACCTCAGCATCTCCAGAAGACATGGGAAAAGCTTCATGGAGGGGCCAAAGTTTAGTTGATCATTTTCAGAGACAGGGGGAAATGAATGGAGAAGCCAAGAAGAAGATAATGATTTTCACTGATATTTCCAGAAGAATATTTTTCACTTCTTATCAAATCTGATTTCTAATTACATACAAAGTATATATGCAAACTAATTGTTTAACCAGGAAATATTTTATGTTTAAAGACACTTTTTTTTGTCAATTTACTTAATTCACCTTTTATGAGTACTAGTTTGACAAGTAGAATATCTCACACCTCCTTTTTAATGTGCATTTTGTATTCAAAAAATGATGGTTGATTTCTATTTATTCTAACAACCATATTTCTTAATTTCAGTTCTCTAAATGTTTTATTACTTCATGACATTAATCTTCATGGTTACATAACCATCACTTTAATAAAAGAAGAATTTGAGCATTTAGAAGTCAGTCATTATATCAAAGTCTTCATATTGTCTTTTTTCTTAGGCTTCATATTAATTAACATGTATAATATATCGAAAGAAAAAACTGCCAACTGAGGATACTTGGTAAAATTAAGGATATTTGGTAAAACTATTTTTCAAAGCAGAGAAAATAGAAAGGCTTTACTTGATAAACAGAAGCTGAGAGAATTCATCACCATGATTTGTGTACAAGAAATATTAAGGGGAATCTTCAAATTGAAACAAAAGATCCCAAACAGCTATCCTAAAGCATATGAAATTATAGAGCTCACTGGTAAAAGTAACTATATAAACAAATACAGAATACTGTAACACTGTAATGGTTGTGTGTAAATCACTTTTAATTACTTTAAATGTAAATGGATTAAATTTCTCAATCAAAAGATATAGAGAGGCTAATTGGATTAAAAGATCTGACTAGATTTTATCTATGAGACTCACATTATATTTAAGAACACACATATGGTGAATGTGAAAGAATAAAAAAAAATGATATTCTGTGAAATTGGTAACCAAAATAGAATAGAAGAGGTCATACTTATATTAGACAAAATAGACTTTATGTCAAAAACAGTCAAAAGAGACAACATTATATAAATGATAAAAGTGTCAATACCTCAGGAAGATATAACAATTATAAATATATATGTGCTAACATTACAACACTCAAATATATGAAGCAAACATTGACAGAACTAAATGGAGAAATAAACAGCAACATAATATTAGTAGGGGGTTTCAATATCCCACCTTCAATAATGGATAGACAGACAGAAGATCAGTAAGGAAAGACAGAATTTGAATAAGCTATAGACCAAATGAACCTAACATCCATGTATAGAACATTCCACTCAATAGCATAAGCATACAGGCATACATCATTTTATTGTGTTTTATTTTACTGTGGTTCACATATATTGCCTGTTTTACGGATTGAAGCCTTGTGCACTGAGCAAGTCTATTAGCACCATTTTTCCGAAAGCTTTTGTTCACCTTGTATTTCTGTATCACATTTTAGTTATTCTCACAATATTTCAAACTGTTTCATTATAACTATATTTGTTATGGTGATCTGTGATTAGGGATCTTTGTTGTTACTATTGTAATTGTTTTGAGGTACCACGAACCACACCCATATGAGACAGGCAAACTTAAATGTTGTGTGTGTTTTGACTACTCCACTGACTGGTTATTACCCCATCTCTTTCACTCTCCTCTGGCCCCCTATTCCATGAGATTCAAGAATATTGAAACTAGGCAAATTAATAAACATATAAGTGTTCAAGTGAAAGGAAGAGTCACATGCCTCTCCCTTTAAATCAAAATCTAGAAATGATTAAGTTTAATGAGAAAGGCATGTGGAAAACCAATATAGGCCAAAAGCTAGGCCTCTTGTGCCAAATAGTTAGCCAAGTTGTGAATGTAAAGGAGAAGTCCTTGAAGGAAATTAAAAGTGTTACTCCAGTGAAAACACAAATGATAAGAAAGCAAGACAGCCTTATTGTTGAAATGGAAAAAGTTTTAGTGGTCTGGATGGAAGATCAAACCAGCCACAACATTCCTTTAAGCTGACACCTAATGTAGAGCAAGACCCTAACTCTCTTCAATTCCATGAAGGCTAAGAGAGGTGATGATGCTGCCGAAGAAAAGTTTGGAGTCAGCAGACGTTGGTTCATAGGGGTTAAGGAAAGAAGCCATCTCTGTAACATAAAAGTACAAGGTAAAGCAGCAAGTGCTGTTATAGAAGCTGCAGCAAGTTATCCAGAACATTTTAGCTAAGATGTTAATGAAGATGGCTACCCTGAATAAGAGATTTGCAATGTAGATAAAATAGTCTTATATTAGAAGAAGATGCCACCTAGAGCTACCATAGCTAGAAATGAAAAGTCAATGCCTGGTTTCAAAGCCACAATAACATAAACTGACTCTCTTGTTAGGAACTAATGCAGCTGGTAACTTTAAGTTGAAGCCAAAGCTCATCTACTCTTTCAAAAATCCTATGCTAAATCTACTCAGCCTCTGCTTTCTAAATGGAAAAATAAAAAGCCTAGATGTCTGCACATCCATTTACAACATGGTTTACTGAACACTTTAAGCCCACTGGTGAGACCTATTACTCAGAAAACAAATTTCTTTCAAAATGTTACTGCTCATTGACAATATATCTGGGCACCTAAGAGCTCTGATGGAGTTGTACGATGAGACTAATGTTGTTTTCATACTTGCTAACACAACATCCATTCTGCAGTCCATGGATCAAGAAGTAGTTCTGACTTTCAAGTCTTATGAATTAAGAAATACATTTCATAAGGTTATAAGCTACCCTAGATTGTGATTCCTCTGATGGATCTGACAAAGTACACTGAAAACCTCTAGAAAGGATTCACTATTCTGGATGCCATTTGGAACATGATTCATAGGAAGATGTAAAATTTCAATATTAGAAGGAGTGTGGGAGAAATTTGTTCCAACCCCCGTGGATGACTTACAGGGGTTCAAGACTTCAGTGGAGGAATTTACTGCAGATGTGGTGAAATAGTAAGAGAACTAGAATTAGAAGTAGAGCCTGAAGATGTGATTGAACTGCTTCAATCTCATAGTAAAATTTTGATGGATGAAGAGTTCCTTCTGGATGAGCAAAGAAAGTGGTTTATTGAGATGGAATCTATCACTGGTAAATATGCTGTGAAGATTGTTGAAATGACAACAAAGGATGTAAAATATTACATAAACTTAGATGATAAAGCAGTTGCAGGATTTGAGAAGATTGACTCCAATTTTGAAAAAAAATTATTATACTGTGGATAAAATATACCAACAAGCACTGGTTGCTACAAAGAAATCATTCATGAAAGAGTCAATTGATGTAGTAAATTTTATTGTTGTCTTATTTCATGAAATCACCACAGCCACCTCAACCTTCAGCAACAACAACCTTGCTCAGTCAGGAGCCATCAACATCAAGGCAAGATCCTCCACCAGCAAACAGACTATGACTCACTGAAAGCTCATGTGACTGTTAGCAATTTTTAGCAATGAAGTGTTTTTTTAAATTAAGGTATGTACATTTTTTAGACATAATGTTATTGCACACTTAATACACTACAGCATAGTAGAAACAGAAATTTTATATGCAGTGGGGAACCAGAAAAAATTGTGTGATTTGCTTTATTGTGATATTTGCTTTATTGTCATGGTTTGGAACCAAACCCACAATATCTTTAAGGTATGCCTATACACAGTCTTGTCAAGCATAATTGGAACATCTTTCAGGATAAATCAAATGTTACATCACAAAATAAACCTTAACAAATTTAGGATAATTTAAATCATATCAAGTATATTTTTCTGAAAAATTCACAAATATATGAAAAATTAACAATACTGCCTTGAAAAACCAGTAGGTCAAGGAAGAAATCAAAAGGGAAATTAGAAAATATCTTGAGACACACAAAATTACAACTTACCAAAACTTGTGAGATGCAGCAAAAGCAGTACTAACAGTGAAGTTTGTAGTAATAAATGACAACATTAAAAAGCAAAAAAATCTCAAAAAGATAACTGTACACCTAAAGGAAGTAGAAAAAGAAGAATGAAATAAGCCCAAAGTTAGCAATGGTAAGAAAATAAACATTATAACAGAAATAAATAAAACAGAGAGTAGGGAAACAATTAACAATTGAATGAAATAATTTAGATTTTATAAAAGATTAAGAAAATTGATAAACATTTAGCAAAATTAACTAAAAAAATAAAGATGACTCAATATCAGCAATGAAAAAGGAAATACTACAAATATTAAATGAATTAAAATTAAAGGTTTATAAGGGACTACTATAAATAATTATATACCAACAAAGTAGATAACCTAGAAGAGATGAATAAATTCTCAAAAACATACAAACTACCGAGGCTGAATCATAAAGAAGAAAAAATTCTTAACAGACTTATAACTAGTAAAAATTTTGAATCAGTATTCAAAAACCTTCCAAGAAAAGCCCAGGACCAGGTGGCTTTACAGGTAAATTCTACCAAGGATTTAAATAAAAATTAATGCCAGTCATTCTCAAACTCTTCTAAAAAATTAGAGGATGAAACACTTCTAAACTTATTGTACAAGGCCAACATCACCCTGATAGCAAAGCTGGACAAAAATACTCAGAAAAATACAAACCAATGTCCCTGATAGATATTGAATTTGAGCTAGTCAGATTTCACAGTCATCTTAATTTTGAATGTTTTATCTAATTATTGGCTTCATCTGCATATTTTTACAGAATCTTAGTTCACTGACAATGATCTGGTCATCTAGCCAGGCAGATAGCAACAATAAAATTTTGATATTCAAGGTTTCCCCCTTTGGGGAAAAGAACTTCTGGGAATTTTGTGAACCACAAATGCCCATGATAGGGAGTTCCTTGGTGGCGTATGATTATGAGTGGTGATTATGGAGTTTGGTAAGTCCCAAATCTGAAGAATAAGTCAGCAAGATAGAGCTCCAGCAGAGCCAAAAGTTTAGTTCTAGTCTAAGTTCAAAAGCTCAAGAATCAGAAGAGCCAATGGTGTAGTTTCAGTTTGAAAGTCAGCAGGCTCGAGCCCCAGGAAGAGCTGATGTTTCAGTTTGAGTTAGAAAGCAAGAAAAAAAGTCAATGTCCAAGTTTGTAGGCTATCAGGCTGAAAATATTCTCCTTATTTGGGAAAAATCAGTGTTTTTGTTTTATTCAGACCTGAAACTAGTTGGATGAGGCCTACCCACAATAAGCAGGATAGTCTGCTTACTCAATCTACCAATTTAAATGTTAATATCATCCACAAACACCCTCTTAGAAACACTCAGAATAATGTTTAAGCAAATACCTAAGCACTTCATGGCCAAATCAAGTTGATACATGAAATTAACCATCACAGCCCATGACCAAGGGATTCAATCAAAACTCTTACTTCCTTAAAAGTCTCACAGAACATCATAATGGCTTACTTTAATAAGTTCAAATGTAATGAAATGAATCATGGTACATTTTAGTTTAGTCAAACTTTGGGGTAAGTTGTAATTGCATCTGAATGCATTTTTATTTAATTGTTGAATATTTTCATGTCCCACCACTCCTCCTCCCTCTTCTGTCCCACATCTTGTCAAGCCAATAATACAATCTTGTTCCTTACCTTGGTACCAGTTGGAAATTCAAACCATGTAAACCCTATTCCAAATTCACAAGAAACCTTGACCTATCCCCAACAGTAACTACAAAAAAAGGCAAGCTAGTGATCTTTCCAGGTTTTCACAAGCCATTTTCAGACCTGCCTGGAAGCCTGCCATACTCTCTCCAGAAATCCATACCATATAAGAAATAAAACTTTTGATATCCCCTTGATTCATGCATGACATCATCAGTTTAGATATCTGAACTAAATTTTAGGTCACAGGTTCATTCTTCCTTCACAGGTTGATCACAAAATATCTCTTGCTTCTGTCTTCCTGTAATGTCACAAAATACCTCTTTTTAACCTAGAAATCTTGCCATTATATTCAGGTCTTTGTATCTAATGCTTAAAGTAGGACCTTATAAAGTTGACATGACTATACTATGTATACCTGAAACCCAAGATTCTCAGAGACAAGATTATCTAATAGGTAAAACTAATATGAAGCATATATAACTACATATATATTATTTTTCTTCAAGTGATATGGTAAAAGAAATTATGTATGTTGTTTAGGTATACAGCTTCTTTGTGTAACCTATAAATCAAAGTCATCCAATCCTCTTGTTGGGAAATGTGTGCCATTGAGTTAAAAAATCTAACAAAGATTAGTATTTGCTTTATTCCTACTTTTGTGCCATATTATTAAATTGTATCCAGAAAAAAAACAAACAAACAAAAAAAACAAATATATAATGGATCTTATTAAAGAGTATATATAATAGTTATGGTAAAAGGTTAAACAATAAAACAGCTTATATTAAACACTTAAATATAAAATAATATAAAATTATAGAGCAGTCTTGTTGCACTCATTATCAAGTCAAAAATGTGTTCCAAAGTAGACTTCTTATTTTCCTTCTTTAAGAAGTACAGACTATATAGGTCAGGTAGTCAAACAAAATCTCCACTGCAGGATATACAAATTTGAAACCTTTCAAAAGTCAATGTTTTTACTCCCTTTAATTAGGCAATTAATTCTACTGGCATTCATAGGCGGCATGTGGTGAAAGAAAAATAGATAAAGAAAATCGGTAAAATCAAATATTTCAATTTTACTTTAAAGGTCACTGAATTATATGACCTACCTTGGAAGTATTTAACTTGAAATAAAGAAGTCAGGAAACAAATAAGCTGAGTCACTCAAGTTGTGAAGTTTGCTATTTTAATTAGAACACAAAAGATTTTCTTTTTAAGAACTCACTGGTATGTTTGAATAAATTATCTCTTTGTAAATCCCTCGAACTAAAGTTTTTTTTGAATTTCTCTCTCTGTGTGTGTATATATATATACACACACACACACATTTAGTTTCTTTATTATGATTTTTTAAAATATTTACTTTCTATTTTATGAAGCAAAATGAAGAGTTAAAAGAATAGATTTTTTCCTCATATAACAAGAAAATATGTTTTCAAAGAATATAAATATGCATATGCAGGTTTAAATGTTATGCTCTTGAAGCAGAATTAATTTATCTGCTAAAAAGTCATCAATATTTACTAAAATTTATTTATTAATTTTATGTACAAATTCCAGATAATATTATTAACTTACCTCTTTGTTAATGATTACTACCTTAGTGAAATAAATAAATAAATATGTATATTTTAATTTATATATAAAACAATTCAAGAGAAAATATACAGAAGTTTTGAAAATCAGATACAATAGCTATAGGTAAAGAGTGTCTTGTAGAAAAGGTAATGCATTTTCTATGAAAGCCCCAATAGGACACAAAGGACCTATACATTTATTATGTATTAGGTCATGTGGAAATTCTGAATAAATTCTCAAAAGGGAAAAAAATATACTGACAACATATAATAAAACTAGGAAATAAAAACAAAGTGTTAGGGAAAACTAACAGACCACCTCCCTTAAGTAAAACCTAGTTTAAGTGGTAATTACAAATTAATGTGTTTTTTAAATTTAGAATATAACAATGATTACTATGGCAGAAATTGCCATTTATCTACAAATATGGATTCTAAACACATCTATTAATGGAAGTTTGGTTGGACCCATACTCAGCAGCTGAATATATGTAGCCTCTCTTCCAGCTACATATAGACTTAGGTCTAGATTCTGACCCTCATAAGTGGATAGAAGTTGTGTCTACAATGGTCAGTTTTCACCAGTCAAAGAAAGGATCATACCACCATCTTTTTCTTTTTCCTTCCAGCTGACTACAGTGTGGATATGAGGTTGAGACCAAAAACAACCACCAGGGCCCTCTGCTGGACATGGCAGAGCAACAAGAGAGAAATAACATAGGGCTATGGTTTTGTAAGTTATATTTCCATCACTGGAGATTTATACTTGGATTCATATCAGAGGAAAAAATAAAGAATAAATTTTTATAATATTTACTTTGTGTTACTAAATTATGTCAAATACCCAAAGCATTATATTTTTTGTGCTGCTTTATCATAGTTTCCTAACTTGTATCTCAGCTTGTGAATCTCCAATTTTTCTCCTCTACAACACCTAAGGAGATAGTAACATAAATTCATTTTCCTGGTATGGGAGAAAGTATAGAATACATTAATATACTCAGTGAAGTTCATTTCTTGCCAAATTATTATGTAAACAAAAGAATATCAATCAAAACGTAAACTTTTTAACTTGTTTATTAGCCTGCAAAAATATTACCAAACCAAACTTGAGTCTTCTCCTCTGTACACAGTAAAGCCAAATACTGCGGTGAAGGAAAGTTCAGAGTTTATTGCAGGTGCCAAGCAAAGAGTCCAGGTAGCTAGTCCTAAAATACTCAAACTCCCCAGTGGCCTTAAAGGAAAGGTTTTTAATGACAGGGTGAAGGAGGAGGGTTGTGGGGTGTGTTATCAGCTCCCAGACATTCTTCTGATTGGTTGGTGGTGAGGTAACCAGGAGTCAACATCATTAACCATCTGATTCCAAGTGGTCAGGAGTCTAAATGTTTGTGGACAGCATACAGTTAACTTCAAGCTGGTGGTTGTTTCAGTATCTGCAAATAGCTCAAAGGATATTACTCAGAATATTATCTACAGCTCTTGAGGAGGAACTAAAGGTCCTTGACTTTAATAGCTAAACTTCCTTTTTTTTTTTTTTTTTGCTTGCTTGACTGTTTTCCTTTGTTTCTGCACTTCTCAGATTAAATTTATTCTTTGGAACTCAGGGAAAGCCTAGGAGGCTTAAGTTTTTCTACAAACAAGAGGCAGGCAGAGGACATTGGGTGGGGGTTTTCTGTCCCAGGAAGGCCCCATAAGATTCTGCTCAGTTACAATAATATTTAGCCAGAAGATAAAAAGACTTTAAGAACTAAAGACTTATGAAGTTTCTTTCAAAAATTACTATTACCAAAAAAATAATGAGAGAATGGAGTAGACTAAAAGACCAGCTATAATAAGGATGGTAGTAATATAACTGATCATATATTGGAATTTAATATATAAAAAGCTATTGATGGCACTGGAACAACTGAAAACACATTCTGAATAAAACAAAATTAAAACTCCTACTTTATTCCATGTATGCAAATACGAATACAACCAGAAATACAATTTTCAGTAAATAAGACTTTCCATAAAAATCTACAAGAGAAATAACAAGCAATTAGCAAAACATAAAACAATAACATAAACCTACACAACACAGAGATGAAAGTCAAATGTTCAATCATATTACTCAAAACAATACAAACTTAAACACTAGATGAATACTCACCCAAAGCTGCAAGTTTCCTAGCACACTATTAGAGAGTATCAAAGAGGGGGATTTATTTGAGTCACAATTTTCCAATATAGTTAGAAAACATTCATTTTCATGAAATGAGATAGATTAATGGAAGGTGGAGAAAGGTTTACTTATCTTACACTTCCAAGAACTATCTCATTCATTCATATAATAGAAATACATCAGTGTCTGCAAGAAAAAAAACACTATTTTTAACTTTAATTTTATGAAAAATTAAGTGTTAATTAGTTTCTATACTTAATTTTTTCCAAACCATGGTGGTTTGGACATTCTTAAAATTTACTGGTAACTATATTAGATAGGTAAATTTGTTAGTATCTGTAGAGTTGTTTTAAACAGAACTAATTTGGGATTACATTTATTTCCCCTTTTTTGAATAAAATCTTTAAAATTATCCATGCAAGAACAATTTGGCAATTTCAAGGTTATTAGGCCTTACAATCTGGGATTATGACTCCTGCTATTTTTATGGGAAAATAGGACAGAATGAAAACATAACAGAAGAATATCAAAGAAGGAGAGCTGATAAAGTCAAGTCCTTGATCATTTTGGTTAGAAGGTAATGTGAACTAATAGGAATAAAAGTAAGAAAAGAATAAAGGAAAAGTAGACAGGAACTGACTCACTGGGGAATGTGAAAAGGGTTAGAGCAGAGACACAATACTGTTAGATGAAGCAGAGACCTAGGTGCTGCTTCTTAATGCCTGGGACTCTGCTTCATCTAAATAGTATTGTCTGTGGAGAATACAAGAGCAATAACTAGAAAAAAATTAGAGGAAGGATAGATAAAAGAATGGCAGTAGTTTCTCAAGATTTCCATAACAATAGGAACAAAAGACAATGACTTTTCAAGTGATCTTAAATATTTTATTGAAATTATTGATTAAGCAAGTAAAACAATTAAATAAGTAACCTATGTTGAGTGAGAAAATTTATAACCTTAAATGTCCTACTGTAGAAAAAAATTCTATCTGAATCTTAACAGTCTTATTAAATATTATAATCATACAAAATAATGTACACTGTAACATAAGAAGAAAATCATTCTTAGACATAAAGCACCCAACTTCAATTTGTTTTAGACTTCTGACACTTAAATTGGGATTGACATGTACACACTGCTATATTTAAAATGGACAACCAACAAGGACCTACTTTCCTTTAGCCATCTTGACCTAATTTGTTCTTCAACATGAAAAGATATAACATATAATCATATATTTGAATGAAATTGTATAGTCTTACTGATATTAAATGTGACAATTCTGATATTCATTAGTAAATAAGCTCTGATAAAAAATGGAATATTTGATTAGGAAGAATAAAATAAAGGCAGTTTGGAGCATGGAACTTTTGAGCAGGTCTTAATGCTAAGTCAGAGAGAGAAAGTAGCTCAGTGAGCACTTATTTTGATGCAGAGAAAGGTAAAGCAGAGTTAGAATGTTTCAATGACATTTGTACCCAAAAAAACTATTCTGTGTCAGAAAAAAAAGAAAATCAAAGAACTTTCCACATTTCCATCTCCTTCAACTCTTTACAATACCTTCTGGTCCTGATACAGATCTCAAGCACAGACTATTAGACTAAGCTTATAAATTAAGTAGCTTTATTGATTTGCTTAAGCGGTCATCACTGTGACTTTGCAGAAAATGTTCAAGTGCCAAAAATAAACCTTTAAAACAGAACCTATTTATATGTAGGAAACCTTTTAAAACATAATAAACCGGCATTTTTAAGTGCAAGTTTGTGTGTATATGTGAAATGTCAAAATAACATTTTTATTTGTTTAATAATCAAGCTGAATAATACTAATTTTATTAAAGATAAGAATATAAGATAATGATAAGTGTTTCTTCTACTGGACTTGGAGTTGTATTAGGCACCAAGCCTACTTACTGAATTTGTGATTAAATATTTCATCAAGGTATGCACTAAAAGTCTTTCCAATTTTTATTAGAGCAAAATGGAATTTATCTAATATTACCATTTGTAGACATGTATATGCTTAAGTACAATCATCATTCAGCACATTGACTATAAATTTATGAAGCTGCAGATAATAATGCAATACTTACCCGACAATTCTGATGTTTTACAAAATGTGATTGGTAAATGTCTTTATTTGTGTTGATAAATTATCTTCTGCAAAACACTGCATGAAAATCTATAAGTGTACTGAAGTTTCCTTTCTCAGATTATCCCTGTCACATTTTTGTATTCAGGTTACACTTGCCATGGAAAATGATTGCAGTAGTGTTTTATACTTTTTTATATACTAGAATAGTTTTGTATGCTATTAGAGCTATGTATCAATTGACTGATAGGACTTCCCTAGGAATCAATCTATTCTATTTACATTCTGAATGTATCCTTAAATTCATCCTACCATTGATAGTTGGCATTTTTTCTGAGCTATATGTATATACATATGTATATATATACATGTACACATATTTATCATTATATGATGTGTATACACTAAGTATGGTATGTTTATGCTGTATTATATATATATATATATATATATATATATATACTCTCTCTCTCTCTCTCTCTCTCTCTCTCTCTCTCTCTCTCTCTCTCTCTCTCTCTATATATATATATATATATATATATACACTATCAATCCTCATTATTCAAGGATTGCATAACTGTAAACTCACCTACTAGCTAAAATGTGTTTGGAATCTAAAAACTATTTGTGACACTTACATGGTCTTTTGTGTACATATGCAAAGAGCTAAAATTTTGAGTTGCCCAATACAATACACACATCTCCAGGTGAAACTGGACAAGGCAATGCTCTGCCTTCTTGTTTTAGCTGTCTTATTATAAACAATCATCCTTTCTGTGGTTTATAAAGTGCCAAGTTTTTCACAGTTTTGTACTTTTTGGTGGTGATGTCACTTTTTAAAATATCTCCCAAGTTTAGTGCTTGAAATGTTGTCTAGTGTTCTAAGTGCAACAGTGTGATGGAACTTATAGAGAAATTACATGTGTCAGATAAGCTCTGTTGAGGCATGAGTTATAATGCTGTTGGCAAAGAATTTAATGTTCATAAATTAACAAAATATCAATATGTTAAATAAACTGTAAACAAAGACACAAGTAAAGCAAGGGTCTGCACTGATCAATTGATGAAATTTTCTGACCAGATATTTGCAGAAACCTAACCGTGTATTTTTCCCTAAGAGTTAAGTATTTGCTAATTCAGTGTTTGTGACAATTTACAGAACATAAATTATAAGAGTAGACTGTATGCATGTGTGGATATAGATATAGACAGATACGTGCATTGTATAGATATTCATATAAGTAAATATATTTATCTCTGCTCTCTCTGTTTTTATGATATCATTGGTATTCTTTGTAGTGCATATTTCTGTATTTTCTTCGTTTCTGTTGCATTCTTATTAAAGATTTGTCAACTTTAATTATCTTTCCAAAAATTGTTTATCTTTTTCTTAATTCTCTATATTTCAGATTTGTTTCTACATAATTAATTTCTGATCTTAATTTACAATTAAGAATAAAATATTCTATGTAGGTTAATTCTGTCAGTTCTTTAGTCTTAAGTTAGCCTATGTTATAGACTGAATGCTTGTGTTCCCCAAAATTCATAATTATAATTTATATATAATTCAAGTTACAGTCAGGAAAGCAGAAATGGCAAAAAGAAAATATGACAACTCTCAGTTTAGGGATGTTCCATATTTATGTGACCATTACTCCTCAAAACTGTTAAGATCATCAAAAACAAGGAAACTCTGCCACTTGGAATAGAAGGAAAGAGAACTGGGTGCCTAGATTGTAATCTCAGTGAGAATAGGAATCAAATGTGCCTTTGAGTAGTTATTTGGGTGGTTATTTTTCAAATGCCTTTTCACTAATAAATTGTAAACAAATTCACACAATAGGTAAAGCCACATATGATTTTACCATTGTGTCCCTGGAATATATCAGGTGCTAAATAATTTTTGTTAAAGAATAAATAACTGAATAAATGAAGTTGTACAACTACTAAATGCATTAACATCGAATTTTAAATATATATATAACTATAAATATACATACACACAAATATATGTAGTGTGTATGTATATTATATACATAATTATGTGTGTTAGAGTATGTAAGAACAGATATAATGTTATATGTACATATTTATTATATAAAATAAAATTATGATTCATATGAAAATTAACGATATAGAAATAAGCAAAAAACTTAAGATAGGACTATTCATCATCACAAATTTCCTTTTAAGTTAATTTATAAATTTAATTGAAAATGGTAGATATTTAGTGGTCACAGGAAGAACATGAATATAAGGATATTGCTGCTTTTGGTTTTGCCTTCTGTTTTGTTTTGTTTTGTTTATTTATTTGTTTATTTTGCGGTACGTGGCCCTCTCACTGCTGTGGACTCTCCCGTTACGGAGCACAGGCTCTGGACGTGCAGGCTCAGCCGCCATGGCTCAACGGCCCAGCTGCTCCGCGGCATGCGGGATCTTCCCAGACAGGGGCACGAACCCGTGTCCCCTGCATTGGCAGGCAGACTCTCAACCACTGCACCACCAGGGAAGTCCTTGTTTTGTTTTTAGGTCAAAGTAGACCATATTTTAAAAATGAAGGAATATTTATCGGATCAGTTTCTACAAATATATAAAATTAGGGACAATGGTATTAATATTGAGTTTAGAAATAACTAGTAAAAATAAATCTATTGTAAATGAAGATGAGAGAATAAATGCTAACGCAGCAACGTGATTGTTAGGGAACGATTGACTGAAACCACCTGCCTTGGCTAAGCTTGATGATAACCACTTGCATGAGTTGTTTCACAACAGAGGTTCCCATTTGGGAGGGGGCCAAAAAGAGCAAGGAGATGCCAGCCCATAATATTGTCCTCCCAACTTCCCAAAATTCTTCACACTGGAATCCATATTGGCTGAAAGATGCATGTACCACCAGGAAAGATCGTGAGTCAGACCAAATATGGGACAAGCAAGGTGATTGGCTACAGACTACCCGGAAACTAACTCCATTACCATAAAACTTGAGACTGCGAGCCACTTAGCAGAGCAGTTCTCTTGGGTTCCCTTACCTTTCTGCTCTCTGCCCAGGCGCCCCTTCCCAATAAAGTTTTTTGCTTTGTCAGTACACGTGTCTCCCTGGACAATTCATTTCCGAGTGTTACACAAGAGTCCACTCTCCAGCTCTAGAAGAGATTTCCCTTCCTGCAACACAGTTAATTTTCTAAAGCCAGTATGATTTCTTTATATTCATTTGTGAAGTAGGAAGTGAAGATATGCACTGAATTAGAAGGGTGGTAAGGCTGAGAAGAGATAAGAGAGTGATGACTAGAAAAGGAAAAACAAAAACATTTGTTTGGATCATTCAATATCTAGTCAGATTAGAAACCAAGATAGTGTAAGTAGTATCATTTAGCAAATTTTCTTATTTTCTTGATAGTGCTGAACTTTTCAGTTGTAGATGCTTGTAGGGAAAAATTTGGAAAGGGATAAATTTGCAAGAGAATAGTTGAAATTAAGAATGCGAAACATTAGCTAGATAGCTAAGCAGTAAGGAAGGCCACTCAGCTTAAATAAAGGGATTCAGGGACTAGATATCTTTACATCAAATGCACGTATAATGATGGAATTATAATGAAAGAAACAAAAATGTAGATTATAGTGAATTAGTAAGCTATTTCAACATAATATTATAAAAGCTGAACCTGTAAAATTACTGATAAATCCTTGAGATGTGCACAGACTTCAAAGTTTGAAATAGGGTTGATATTAAAGCCTCTGAAATTGATGAGGTAAATAATTAATCTAGAACAGTGTTTTTCAAAGCCCGTGAAAGAGGAAGAGGAATTTTTTTTTAATTTCAAATTTGTTACATAGAAGTGCTTTCACAAAGAATCCAAACAAATGAAATTAGAAAAATAATTATATGCAAGGATGTTGTGATCTCCAATGTCTTACTTTCAGTTTCAGTGTTTATCTCATTGTGGACCAATTACAGTTTCTTGACTGGAAATCATAATTTCAATAACACAAATTGAAATAGATAGCTGGATTATCAACATGGTAAATAGGTAAATTAGGATAATCAAGATAATTGAAATAACTTGGAGTAGAAACAAACAAACAAATAACAACTACACAATTAACTCTTACGTAAACAGGGACAGTAAAAAGTCAGTAGAAAACTGAGAAGAGAAAGGGAAGAGAAGTAGTAAAGCCACAATTTTCAAAAACGTAAGTAGTTTTGCAAGAGGTAAGTGAAGGTGTTCACAACCAGACCCCACAAAGTGATTCACTTTGGCATGTGGATTATTTTGAGCTGAAGACCCAGGAAGAGCTTTTTACCCTCCCCTTAACTACCTAAAAGATTTTATGTAGAGGGGTAGCTCCAAGAGAGTGCAGTTACCAGAGATAACTTTCATCTGTACGACCTACCTATATGGAAGGACAAATATCTAACTATCAAACATCTGCTCTCCTTATTGTCTTGTGAGTTACCATTTGCCCCTTTGAAACCCTGGATCCCTATCCCATTCCTTAGCAAAACGTAACATATAAGTTTCAGCTGCCCTACTTGTCCTTGGGTCCCATATCTTTGGGGCTCCTGTACATAAGTAATTATATTGTTTTTTCTCTTGTTTATCTGTTTTATGTAAATTTAATTATTAACTAGCTAAAGAACTCAGGAGGGTAGAAGAAAATCTTTTCCTCCCATACATAAACAATGCAACAATATAGCATATGGGATAATGGGCATAGACTAGGATGCAGGGGACATGTTATAATGAAAAGACAATCCATTTTTAATTAAATGTGAAAGCCTTCAAAGATGGTTTAGAATATAGAATGTTTAAACAAACACAGAAAATCAAGTGTTCCAGAAAGAAGAATTTCAATCATGATATGATATTATTAGGCATGGTGGGGTTTAGTTGGCTACTAAATAGTCACAATAATTCAGATTGAGCCAACTCCTAATGGATGCCTAAGGCAGGAGGAAGGTCAGGTCCTGGGGAACCACAGAAACAGGCAAACAAGGCAGGGATTAGTATAACTCTGGCAAAAGCCTATTAAGTGGCCTTGTCTCTTGGAATGTTAGGGAAATTTTGTTTTCTCGTCAAGACATTATTTTTCTGCTTTCTTTTTGCTTTTATTTTGATTTTTTCTTTCCTTGTTTCTTCATGAAGACTTATATTAAGACTGATTTTTAAATGTGACCAAATCAATTTACCTGTAAAATTTTTAAAAATGTTATGTTAAACTATTTTTAAAGGTAAAACAACAATGTATAGAGTGAATCATATCCAAAAATAATAACAGTTGATAAGTTCCTTCATGATCTTAATATTTAGTTTTGATTCCTGTTTCACAAATTTGTATTTTCTGAGAGACTGCCCAGTGTTAAATTAAAGTCTTGATTGTAACATTTGCTTATTGAAATGTCCTTGTTTAGCTCAAGACTTTGAACTTTATGATTATGAATTATTATTTGACTAATAATCTCTTTGTTTTTAAGGTGACAATTTCTTGACGAAATCTTCAACTCTCACTTTTGATTTTATATTTCTTTCAAGGAAAGAATATGGAAAGTTTTTGGTTTGTGTAGGGAGGATTAGAAGATTGGCAAGGAAACTGCATATAAGAAGTTTATAAATATGCATCATGCATAAATCTGTTTTCTGGTATGCATTTTTGAATGTTAGTGTTTCCATGTGTATATTACTTCTGCTTAGTGAGAAAATAGTCTTGCTTTTACACATCTCAGGAAATATCCAACTATGTTTACTATCCTAGAAAGTGTAATTCATAATGTGATTCATGAAGAAAAAAGTGTCCGCCAAAGGTATGAAATCTCTGGAAACCATTCTAAGTGATCAAACACATTTAATCTCTTTAAAAAATCATCAAATCTGGTGGCCTGGAACATGTTATTTAACGTTAATAGAGCATTATAAAATAGAAAATATAGTCATGGAGAGATTAGTTAAAGCTACTATAATTTGTAACAAATTAAAGGAAATCAAAATGAAAAGTCATTGTTTGGTACCAGTGAAATGACACTGGACATTACACCTGGCAAAACCGGTCCATGTTTTTCATTTATTTATTTCTCAACTTATATTTATGTAATAGAAAAAAAGTCAGAGAAAAAAAATATAACTAACATGCAAAATTCCCCATAACTCATTGACCTGGTATGTGCCAAAAAAGAGACTTGGATTTAATTGTTAAAAGTAGTTGGTTGCTATGTTGGCTATTTTCCATTATTTCTCAGTTCCATGCCAACCCTTCTCTGCTGTATGAGGAAATCTACAAATCATACTTTTTTAGGCTCTCTTTCCAGAGAATTTCTGTTCAGTTCTGTCAGTATGACATAGGGAGGTGGACAGAAAAAAACATCTTTCAAATTCTGCCTTAAACATCAAGGCAGTTGCTAGAAGTTGCTAAAAGTTGCTGAAGCAGCAATAGCAGTTGGGTAATTCTGGAATCTAGCAGCCCAGCAAACACACCATTTTGACAATTCCAGCTTCAGTTGACATAGAAACTCTTCTGCATCTCTATACAAAATGCAGCAGCTAGTGTAGGCATGAGACTTCCACCCTGGGGGTATCAGCTGCTTTAACTGCTGAGATAAATATGGTAGTCCTTTTGTTCCTCCTTTCTTCTCAAAAAAAACCAAAACAAAACAAAACAAAAAAACAAACTCCTCCCTTTTCCTTTTTACATGAAACTAACAACTTTGTAACATTTCTGTATATTAAATAACTTCTGTGTTAAACTGCCTCTATATCAAATCGCCTCCATATTAGAGTTTTGTATCTGTATACAGTACTAGTTAAATTAT
>NW_020175684.1:6201495-6285198 GCF_003031525.2 Neophocaena asiaeorientalis asiaeorientalis | reverse complement strand
CATGTTTTAAAAATATTTTCTATAATATTTCTTCCACATACAATAATTTTGAGGTATACACGTACTATATTCCAGAAACTCTTTGAGGCACTTGGGACCGATCAATGAATAAAAATGAGAAGCATCTTTGCCCTGACAGAGTTTTATTCTAGCTAGATAGAACACAAAATAAACATGAAATATAAGAATATGTTTTCTAGTATATCAAGCATTAAAGATTATTCATGTAAATAAAACAGAGTTGGGAAAGGACAATGAAGAGGCAAGTTAGAAACGGGAACTTTAGTGATTATAATTGGAGTTCAAAGAAATAGACCTCATTATGAAGGCAACATTTGAGCAGATTTCTAGGATATGTGAGTTAACCATGGGAAGAGCCAGTGCAAATGCTATAAGGTGGGGATGTTGTTTGGGTCACTAAAAGACCCAGAGGGGACCAGCATTGGTGTAGTGCACTGTGAAAGGAAAATATATAAGGAGATAAGTTCTTTGAGGGAGTGAGTGGTGGCTGAATCACAGAGTGTGGGTTTCTGTAAGGACTGTCTTTTCTTTGAGTAAATATTTTACAAATTTGAGCCCAGCATTGACATGATTAGACCTTCATTTTAAAAGGATCTGCCTGATTATGTAATGAGAATAACACAGGGGAGCAAGTGAAGAGACAGGAAAATCTGAGAGGCTTTTGCAATAATACCAGTGACAATGGATGTGGCTCAGATTCAGATGGAAGCAATGCATGTGACCTGAAGCAATTGGAAGCTGGATATACTTGGAAAGAAACATAAACAGAATATCCTATTTCTCAGTCATGTTTATAAAGACCTGAAGTTTCTCCTAATTTTAGAGCTATATCCTTTCTTGATATGACAAGGCTAACAATAACTGGGTCCTGGGGGAAAAAAGGCTCTCTCATTCTGCATACTTCCTACAGTTCACTGACCCTGCTCATATTCTCCTTTGGGAACACTTTAAGTGAATTAATTTACTCAATATTGCAATAAATTGATGTTTTGATTACCTTCAACAGTACTTTTGCTTAACATTTATCTTTTGCAACATCTGTACATATAAATGACTGTACATATAAATAATATAAATTATAGGTTTGGAGAAGTGAATATATAACCAAAAGAATACATTTTATGGAATATCTAGATTCTCATTTTATTATTTGTATTAGTGAACTAATACAGGCAATATTTTATTAGGACTCATTATGATTACATTTATGATTACTTATGATAGGTTGGAAGAATCTAATACATTTTGTTGTTTATCTCAATGGGTAATGAATTTGAGTTTTACATATAAAATTTAATAGAAAATATATGAGCATAATAGATTTTTTAAATTATGAAATTGCTTTATATTTCAAACATCAAATTTATAATTGTAAAGAGAGGACTTAAATAAATAAACTAGGCAAATTATATCAATAATTTAGCAGATTCTACATTAAAATAGGAAGACTGACACAAAAATTAAATGATTCTACATGCCCAACATAAAGTAACAGGAATGAACTGCCATCTGTTCCATTTAAGATTATTATAAATATAAGGCTTATAGTGAATCTCATTTTGTGATCTTATTCACACAATTGAGAGGAAATTTTCCCTGAGAGTTTATAAATTGAACTGTCTGCCTGAGCAGCAGTTTTCTTCACTCATTCTTCAAAATAAATGGAGTCATGGAAAGAAAGAAAGAAAAGATTAGGTAGCAAAACAACAAGTTTGGTTTAATAATGTATAGCAACATCCAAACATAATATCTCTTAGTATCTTCTGAAATTAAAAAATGGAGCATATTTATATCATTTCTATTTCATAAATTTTAAAACATTGGCTCATTATCTGTTGTATGTGAGAATGAAAAATCAACATAAATTCCACCTGTGACAACCCATATGAGAAACACACACATATAAAAGTATGTAAAATATTCATATTTTAAATACACAATTTAGACACAAAAACATATACAAAAATACATGTATAATTATATATACAAAGATATATATCCTTAAATCTACATGAAAATGATTCAGCCAGGTTTAGGAAGGACATCAGTAGCTCTTCTGTGCAGCAAGAAGATGATTTAATCTAGCACAAAATTTGCATCACAAGACGAGGTCCCATGCATTCTCTAAAATTACATGAGAGGAATGGTACTGAAAAGTGAGTCTGGGATGATTCTAAATGTAATTACTACCATGGAACGATGAATAATTTTTTTTAAAAAAACTAACAAAAATAAACTGAACAGAGAATTCCCTGGTGTTCCAGTGATTAAGACTCAGTGCTTTTGCTGCCGTGGGCCCATGTTAGATCCCTGATTGGGGAACAAAGATCCCACAAGTTGTGTGTCATAACCAAAAATAAATAAATAAATAAGTAAGTAAATAAACTGAACATAACATAGAAATTGAAATAAAAAGAATAAATACAAAGTCTGGAAAAAAAGTTAGCACATCTTTAAATTCCAAGGTGCTACTCAGGCTTATGAAGTGGTAGAGCAAATTAAACTAAATAAAGTACATTGTAAGTGGAAATAGAAGTTGTATGACATTATATGGAAGCTGTATGGCCACAGTTTTAAACCCAGGCCAACGACAGGCTCTTGGTGCTCCAGCCTGGTGTCCAGCCTGAGCCTCTGAGGTGGGAGAGCTGTGATCAGAACATTGGACCACTAGAGACCTCCCAGCCCCATGTAATATCAATCAGCAAGAGCTATCCTACAGATCTCCATCTCAGTGCTAAGATCCAACTCCACCCAAGGGCCAGCAAGGTCCAGTTCTGGATGTCCCATGCCAAACAACTAGTAAGACAGAAACACAACCCAGCCCATTAGTGGAAAGGCTGCCTAAAATCATACTAAGTTCACAGATACCTCAAAACACACCACTGGACATGGCCCTGCCCACCAGAGAGACAAGACCCAGCCCCACCCACCAGAAAACATGTACCAGTCCCCTCCACTGGGAAGCCTACACAAGCCACTGAATCAAACTCACCCACTGGGGCAGAAACCAAAAACAATGTGAACTATGAACCGGCAGGTGGTGAACAGGAGACCCCAAATACAAAAATTAAGCAAAATGAGAAGACAGAGAAATATGCAGCAAATGAAGGTGCAAGGTAAAAACCCACCAGGCCAAACAAATGAAGAGGAAATAGTCTTTTTAGTCTACCTGATAAAGAATTCAGAATAATGATAGTAAAGATGATCCAAAATCTTGGAAATAGAATGGAGAAAATACAAGAAACGTTTAACAAGGACCTAGAAGAACTAAAGAGCAAACAAGCAATGATGAACAACAAAATAAATGAAATTAAAAATTCTCTAGAAGGAATCAGGAGCAGAATAACTGAGGCAGAAGAATGGATAAGTTACCTGAAAGATAAAATAGTGGAAATAACTACCACAGAGCAGAATAAAGAAAAAAGAATGAAAAGACAGGAGGACAGTTTCAGAGACCTCTGGGACAACATTAAATGTACCAACATTCAAATTATAGGGGTCCCAGAAGAAGAAGAGAGAAAGAAAGGGTCTGAGAAAAAATATTTGAAGAGATTATAGTTGAAAATTTTCCTAATATGGGAAAGGAAATAGTCAATCAACTACAGGAAGCATAGAGAGTCTCATACAGGATAAATCCCAGGACAAACATGTCAAAACACATGTTAATCAAACTATCAAGAATTAAATACAAAGAAAAAATATTAAAAGAAACAAGGGATAAACAACAAATAACAGACAAGGGAATGCCCATAAGGTTAACAGCTGATCATTCAGCAGAAACTCTGCAAGCCAGAAGGGAGTTGCAGGACATATTTAAAGTGATGAAAGAAAAAAAAACTACAACTAATATTAGTCTACCTAGCAAAGATCTCACTCAGATTCGTTGGAGAAATTACAACCTTTACAGACAAGCAAAAGCTAAGAAATTCAGCACCACCAAACCAGCTTTACAACAAATGGTAAAAGAACTTCTCTAGGCAGGAAACACAAGAGAAAGAAATGACCTACAAAACAAAATCCAAAACAATTAACAAAATGGTAATACAACCATACATATTGATAATTACCTTAAATGTAAATGGATTAATGCTCCAATCAAAAGACATAGGCTGGCTGAAAGGAAACAAAAAAAGACCTGTATATATGCTGTCTACAAGAGACTCACTAAAGACCTAGGGATACAAACAGACTGCAAATGAGGGGATGGAAAAAGATATTCCATGCAACTGGAAATCAAAAGAATGCTAGATTAGCAATTTTCATATCAGACAAAATAGATTTTAATATAAAGACTATTATAAGAGACAAAGAAGGACACTAGGTAATGATCAAGGGATCAATCCAAGAAAATGTAAAAATTGTAAGTATTTATGCACCCAACATAGGAAAAACTCAGTACATAAGGCAAATTCTAACAGCCATAAAAAGGGGGATTGACAGTAACACAAGAGTAGTAGCAGATCTTAACACCTCACATTCACAAATGGACAAATCATCCAAAATGAAAATAAATAAAGAGACACAAGCTTTAAATGACACATTAGACATGATGGACTTAATTGATATTTATAGGACATTTCATCCAAAAACAACAGAATACAGTTTCTTCTCAAGTGCTCATGGAACATTCTCCAGGATAGATCATATTTTGGGTCACAAATCAAGCCTTGGTAAATTTAAGAAAACTGAAATCATCTCAAGTATCCTTTCTGACCACAGAGCTATGAGACTAGAAACCAATTACAGGAAAAAAAAAAACCCTGTAAAAAATACAAACACATGGAGGCTAAACAATACACTACTAAATAATAACAGATCACTAAGAAATAAAAGAGGAAATCAAAAACTACCTAGATACAAATAACAATTAAAACTGGATGACCCAAAAACTATGCAATGCATCAAAAGCAGTTCTAAGAGGGAAGTTTATAGCAATCCATTCCTACCTCAATAAACAAGAAAAATCTCAAATAAAAAAACCAAAAAATACACCTATAACCATCAGAGAATGAAGAAGAAGAAGAACAAGAACAACAACAACAAAAAAAACATAGTTAGCAGAAGGAAATAAATCATAAAGATCAGATCAGAAATAAATGGAAAAGAAATGAAGGAAACTATAGCAAAGATCAATAAAACTAAAAGCTGGTTCTTTGAGAAGATAAACAAAATTGATAAACCATTAGCCACACTCATCAAGAAAAAAAGGGAGAAGACTCAGATCAACAGAATTGGAAATGAAAAAGGAGAAGTAACAATTGACAATGCAGAAATACAAAGGATCATGAGAGATTACTACAAGCAACTATATGCCAATAAAGTGGACAACCTGGAAGAAATGGACAAATCCTTAGAAAAGCACAACCTTCTGAGACTGAACCAGGAAGAATTAGAAAATATGAACAGACCAATCACAAGCACTGAAATTGAAACTGTGATTAAAAATCTTCCAACAAACAAAAGCCCCAGACCAATGGCTTCCCAGGTGAATTCAATCAAACATTTAGAGAAGAGCTAGCACCTATACTTCTCAAATTCTTCAAAATTAGAGCAGAGGGAGGAACACTCCCAAACTAATTCTATGAGGCCATCATCATCCTGATACCAAAACCAGACCAAGATGTCACAAAAATAAAAAACTACAGGCCAATATAACTGATGAACATAGATGCAAAAATCCTAAACAAAATTCTAGCAAACAGAATCCAACAGCACCTTAAAAGAATCATACACCATGATCAAATGGGGTTTATCCCAGGAATGCAAGGATTTTTCAATATATGCAAATCAATCAATGTGATACACCATATTAACAAATTGAAGGATAAAAAACATATGATAATCTCAGTAGATGCAGAAAAAGCTTTTGACAAAATTCAACACCCATTTATGATAAAAATTCCCCAGAAAATAGGCATAGAGGGAAGTTACCTCAACATAATAAAAGCCATATATGACAAACCCACAGCTAACATCATTCTCAATTGGGAAAAACTAAAACCATTTCCTTAAAGATGAGGAACAAGAGAAAGTTGTCCACTCTCACCACTATTATTCAACATAGTTTTGGAAGTTTTAACCACAGCAATCAGAGAAGAAAAGGAAATAAAAGGAATCCAAATTGGAAAAGAAGAAGTAAAGCTGTCACTGTTTGCAGATGACATGATACTATACATAGAGAATCCAAAATATGCTATCAGAAAAATTATAGAGCCAACCAATGAATTTGGTAAAGGAGCAGGATACAAAATTAATGCACAGAAATCTCCTGCATTCCTGTACACTAGCAAAGAAAATTCTGATAGAGAAATTAAGGAAACACTCCCATTTACCACTGCAACAAAAATAATAAAATACCTAGGAATAAACCTACCTAAGGAGATAAAAGACCTGTATGCAGAAAACTATAAGAGACTGATGGAAGAAATTAAAGATGATACAAAGAGATGGAGAGATATACCATGTTCTTGGATTGGAAGAATCAATATTGTGAAAATGACTCTACTACCCAAAGCAATCTATGGATTCAATGCAATCCCTATCAAACTACCACTGGCGTTTTTCACAGAACTAGAAAAAAAATTCACAATTTGTATGGAAATACAAATGACCTCGAATAGCCAAAGCAATCTTGAGCAAGAAAAATGGAGCTGGAGGAATCAGGCTCCCTGACTGCAGACTATACTACAAAGCTACAGTAATCAAGACAGTATGGTCTGGCACAGAAACAGAACCATAGATCAATAGAACAGGATAGAAAGCCCAGAGATAAACCCATGCACATATGGTCACCTTATTTTTGATAAAGTAGGCAGGAATATGCAGTGGAGAAAAGACAGCTTCTTTAATAAGTGGAGCTGGGAAACTGGACAGCTACTTGTAAAAGAATGATATTAGAACATTTCCTAACACCATATACAAAAATAAACCCAAAATGGATTAAAGACCTAAATATAAGGCCTGGCACCATAAAACTCTAAGAGGAAAACATAGGAAGAACATTCTTTGACATAAATCACAGCAAGATCCTTTCTGACCCACCTCCTAGAGAAATGGAAATAAAAGCAAAAATAAGCAAATGGGACCTAATGAAACTTAAAAGCTTTTGCACAGCAAAGGAAACCATAAACAAGATGAAAAGAGAACCCTCAGAAGGGGAGAAAATATTTGAAGATGAAGTAACTGACAAAGGATTAATCTCCAAAAGTTACAAGCAGCTCATGCAGCTCAATATCCAAAAAAGAAACAACGCAATCCAAAAATGGGCAGAAGACGTACATAGACATTTCTCCAAAGAAGATATACTGATTGCCAACAAACACATGAAAGAATGCTCAGCATCACTAATCGTTAGAGAAATGCTAATCAAAACTGCAATGAGGCATCAAGTCACACCGCTCAGAATATCCATGATCAAAAAATCTACAAACAATAAATGCTAGAGAGGGTGTAGAGAAAAGGGAACCCTCTTTCACTGTTGGTGGGAGTGTAAATTGATGTGGCCATTATGGAGAACAATATGGAGGTTCCTTAAAGAACTAAAAATAGAACTACCTATGACCCAGCAATCCCACTCCTGGGCATATATGCTGAGAAAACCATAATTCGAAAAGAGTCATGTACCACAATGTTCATTGCAGCACTATTTACAGTAGCAAGGACATGGAAGCAATCTAAGTGTCCATCAACAGATGAATGGATAAAGATGTGTCACATATATACAATGGAACATTTGTCAGCTATTAAAATAAACGACATTGAGGTATTTGGAGTGAGGTGGATGGACCTAGATTCTGTCATGCAGAGTGAAGTAAGTCAGAAAGAGAGAAACAAATACCTTATGCTAACACACACACACACACACACATATATATATAGAATCTAAAAAAAAAAAATCGTTCTGATGAACCTAGAGGCAGGACAGGAATAAAGATGAAGACGTAGAGAATGGACTTGAGGTCACAGGGAGGGGGAAGGGTAAACTGGGAGGAAGTGAGAGATTAGCATTGACATACATATGCTACCAAATGTAAAATAGCTAGTGGGAAGCAGCTGCATAGCGCAGGGAGATCAATTCAGTACTTTTGTGAACATCTAGATGGATGGGATAGGGAGGGTGGGAGGGATACACAAGATGGAGGGGATATGGCGATATATGTATACATATAGCTGATTCACTCTGTTATACAGCAGAAACTAACACAACATTGTAAAGTAACTATACTCCAATAAAGTTGTTAAAAAGAAAAGAAGATGGCTTAAACATAATGGAACACTAACTATCTCAGTGAAAGTATGACTATTATTAAGCCATTTTCCACCATGATGGCAGGATTGAAATTGGGAATGTAAATTCCAATACCTTGAAAGATAATGTCAGAGTAAGAGAGTTGGTGACTGAATTAGTTGATTTATCTTAAATAGATTATTACAGAAGGATTGTCTGTCATTACAGAAACAGTTACTGTTCTGTTATTGGTCTCAGTTGTGTCTCCTCAAAATTTCTATGTGGAAACTCTAACCCCTGATACCTCAGTATGTATTTGTATTTGGAGATAGAATCTTTAAAAAGCTAATTAAAGTAAAATGAGGTCATATGCATGGACCCTAATCCAATAAAACTTGTATCCTTATAAAAAGAGATTAGGACACAAATACTCTTAGAGGGAAAAAAAACATATGAAGACACAGAGAGAACATTGCCATCTATAACCCAAGAATACCTTATCTTAGACATCTAGCCTCCAGAATTGAGAAAATATATTTTCCCTGTCTAAACTGCCCAGTCTGTGGTTCTTTGTTATGGCAACCCTAGAATACTAATACCTATCCCTTTGCTCTGTTTTTGCAACTATTATGGTCTCATGCTGCCCACTAGTTGAAACAGATAAGGAAGTGAGAATTCTAGATAGCCTCCAGTGTCACTTATCAATTAACTGCCCCTCAGCTCTGAGTGTACCTTTCATATATGCTCTGTGATAAACAAAGAAATTCCTTTAAGTATTAATCCTTTAACGTAAGCAGGATGTTAAACATTCTCAGGAGAAATCAAAGGAGGTATATTACACCCTCTCATTTTGGGGGTGACAGGGTCCTGCCATGTGGGTGTAATGGCATCAGGTGGAACCTGCCCAGATTAGACTATATCTGGTCCCTCTGACCTTGCAGACTCAGACTGGAAATAGCCTTTTCACAGCCCTCATCATTCTGAGACTAGAGTCCCTGACCAGTCTGAGGGTTCTACAGAGCCCCATAGAGCCCACAAGCAGTTGCTGGTGGCTTGGGGAATCATATTTAGAGATTCCACTTCTTCTCCAGCTCCTGTACAACTCCATGCTCTGAAGGTCTTCTGCCCTCCCCTAGACTATCACTGCATGCCCACAGCACACCACTGGTGGCTGGTTGCCATCTCTACCACACATACCATGCAGGTGGCTCACTGCTTGTCCAGCAACTCCGGATCATCTTAGGCCTGACCAAACAAGTGAGGTTCCCTGCTATAGGGTAAGTTGATCTCTCTTAGCTCTAGGGTATTATAGAGAGTTTCCACACTACCTTATAACTACTCTCTTACATTACTTACAATTTCTTACAATTAAATAAACTGACACCAAGAACAACAAGATTTGCGGAAGCGTCTCCTTGTGTGGTGTGTGTGTGTGTGTGTGTGTGTGTGTGTGTGTGTGTGTGTGTGTGTGTCTGTGTCTGTGTTTGCATGAGATGCAACTCCGGATCATCTTAGGCCTGACCAAACAAGTGAGGTTCCCTGCTATAGGGTAAGTTGATCTCTCTTAGCTCTAGGGTATTATAGAGAGTTTCCACACTACCTTATAACTACTCTCTTACATTACTTACAATTTCTTACAATTAAATAAACTGACACCAAGAACAACAAGATTTGCGGAAGCGTCTCCTTGTGTGGTGTGTGTGTGTGTGTGTGTGTGTGTGTGTGTGTGTGTGTGTGTGTGTGTGTCTGTGTTTGCATGAGAAATGAACTGATGTCTTAAGCAAATGGGGTTATTAGTCATTTAGGAGATAGTTGAATATGCTCTGTAACTCCAGTGTGCTCTTGACACTGTCATTACAGTGAAGGTTAAAGCAAGCAAAGAAACAAACAAAAAACTCTTTCATCATTAGGCTTTGTTAGAGAATAGGAATAGGAGGAGATGAGAATGAAAATAAATGAACTCCATATGTTATCCTGCACTTGATATTTTTTGGCTACTTTTAGTGATTCTGGTAAGTAGGTACTGGTATCACATTGCCATTTTAATTTACATTTTCTTTCTGGCATTTAGCACCCTTTTATATTCTTTTTGGTCATTTGGCTAATCAATTTGGTGACATATCTATAAAAAGTCTTTGGGCAATTTCTGGAATTAATTGAAAGGCAGAATTTAAACCATACCTTTTCACTATATTGATTGTAGTCAAAATATTTATTTTAGTTTTCTAGGTAAATATAGAAAAAAGTAAAGAGTAAAATATATGTGCACCTCTGGTTTTGTTCTAAAAGTGATACCTATAAGGTTAAGAGGGCAGTGGTTATAAAATATAGGATTATCATTGAAGTAGAGGGAAAATATCATATTTGAAGAGACTCCTACTCTATTAAATAGATAGTCATGGAAAAAAAAAAGGATAACATTATCTTCCCAAATGAATGCTGTACTTCTAGAGTGCCATGTTTGTCTTGGCACTTCATAATACAAAAAAAAAAAGCCAAAATATTTTTCACAGAAATTAGAGAGTTTTTATAAATATTTCATTCTATAATTTATTTTATATTTTCTCTCAGAATCATTTCCTCCCAAAAAATCACTTTCCTTAAAATTTATTTATTATCCCAGTTGACCAAATTACTTAGTTCTCCATGGTTGTATGATATCACAGTCCATTACTCTATATTGGTCCTGGCAAGAAACAGATAACATGAATCTGTTGGGTTATTTGAGGATAGTTCAATATATCGAAGTCAAGGATTTATTCAACCAAAAGGATTATTGCAGTTCTCTGTGGCTAGTAACAACAAAATTCCATTATTTCTATGATATTAAGAGGAAAAAAAACACAAGAAGCTATTTTTTGAACTTGGTAGTGAGAGTGAAGTAGAGAGGGCTTGATTGGCTGGTGTTGTGGAATAAAGAACAAACAGGATGAGGAAACAAAAGATAGAATGGAGCCATAGCTTAGGTAATTGGACACTTTCTCATTCTATCAAGTCAATTACATTTCAGATATATCTGAACCCTAATTCATCTAATCCTATCATAAGGCTCCTCATTTGTTCTCAATCACCAAAATTAACATTGATAAAATTATTAAGGAATATATTATTTCTTCTCACTGTCACTTGGTCTTCATACTTCTAGCACTGTGCCAAGGTCATGTCAGTACTCTGCTTGCAGAACAATGTGGGTATATAGATGTATATACACACAAACACACATACACAGAGTTTTGATTATTTCCTCAGATTTTAGATTTGATTAATTAATCACACACAACCACCATCTATTTGTGTCTTTGTAGAATTACAAAGTAATTATTTGTGTCTTTGTAGAATTACACAATGTATAATAAATTACAACTTTGGAATTTTCAATAAACAGTATTTGTTTCAGTATGCTTCAGTGCATGTTCCTAGATATATGTATATTCATCTTTTTATGAAATATAAACTTCCCCTGCTTTCCCAAATTCATACAACTTCATGCTTGTTAGTTGTTTTCCCTTGTCAGAAATTTAAAACAAATGCTTAGTTTACTCAATAATCTAAACAACACATAGTGAGCAGTAAAAAGACCATAAAGCATTTGCAAAACACTGTATCTTTATATCATACAGAATGTCATCATACAGAAACTAGAATAACCTTCAAGATATAACACAAACTTTTCATCTTGTTGCTCTCTTCACAAAAACACCAATTTGATTTTCTCCCTTCTAGTGGTTCTCCTGTATAGCTTTTAATTCTTGGAGCTCAACACACTAAAGCTATTCTCCTTTTATCTAGAGTATAGTTCATGAATTTTGCATTATCTCTGTGTTTCTATGGAATTCTCTTCCATTTACTATTTTCTCTAGTTAATAACCCTGAAGAGGCGCCAGATACACAGTTCTGGGATCAGACTGTCTCTTTCGGGCATACTAGTGCTCCAGGATGACTCAGAACTAGGCATCTAGCTCCATTAGACATTGAGAATTACATGCTTTTATGACTGCAAAAACCGAGAGTATGCATTTACCACAGAGAACAGAAAGAGGTTGATGGATCCCAAAATTTAATAAAAATGCAAAAATATCCCAAGATACAAAAGATGTTCAGCCATCACTGGATGTACAGAGTGTAGAGAGGGAAGTATACGAAGAACTAAAGCATGTCAGCTCCAGAGATCAGAGAGTCTTGGCAAGAGCTTTCAATTTGCTCATTTCCTTTTCCATCAAGTTGCCCTGAATAGCTTGCTTCCTCAGCAGTATGGGGCAGAAAACATACCAATATATCAACGTCTGCCTTTTTCCAGCTGAATCAGCTAGGTGACATCATAAACACTTGAACTCTGCTACTATGCATAGATAAAATACCAGTTAGTCATTTTTGTTAATTTTGTTCAAGAATTTAAATGTGTGTGTGTGTCTGTTAGAGGAAAGAGGTCTATGTGTTCTACCAAAATATTAAAACTTCCAAATTCTGTAGCACCTATAAAAGGACATCCTTAAAAAGTAAAACATATTTAAACAGATTTTTGCATCATGAAGATGTCCCAGGATTGAATATGTAAATGGTCCACAGTGAATGAGATTTCTCATTCTTTATCCATGTTCATTTCAGCCAAAATTATATATTTTAGGGTAATAGATTCAATGCAAGTCATAAAGCATTTCTTCTTAAATAAAAATTGCTTATTTCTGCAAATTCTCGTTATATACTTATCATCTCATATTTTACATGAAAAATGGTCTTCAATTTTAAGAACCTAAACAAGAATAAATTTAAATATCTAAAAGCTTTGCAGTGGAAAATAACTTAAGTCAATACATTTGCAAGTTTTTACTAAGAGGAATGTAAAATTAGTGAATAAATGTATTGTGAATATGAAAAAGTGTTAAAGAATCTTAATATAATTTCAATTTTCTTAAATTTACCAGGCTTGATATGTGACCCAAGATATGATCTATCCTGGAGAATGTTCCATGAGCACTTGAGAAGACAGTGTATTCTGTTGTTTTTGGATGGAATGTCCTATAAATATCAATTAAGTTCATCTTGTTTAATGTATTATTTAAAGCTTGTGTTTCTTTATTTTCATTGTGGATGACCTGTCCATTGGTGAAAGTGGGGTGTTAAAGTCCCATACTATGATTTTGTTACTGTCAATTTCCCCTTTTATGGCTGTTAGCATTTGCCTTATGTATGGAGGTGCTCCTATGTTGGGTGCATAAATATTAAAAATTGTTATATCTTCTACTTGGATTGATCCCTTGATCATTATGGCTGTTAGCATTTGCCTTATGTATTGACATGCTCCTATGTTGGGTGCATAAATATTTACAACTGTTATATCTTCTTCTTGGGTTGATCCCTTGATCATTATGTAGTGTCCTTCTTTGTCTCTTGTAATAGTCTTTATCTTAAAGTCTATTTTGTCTGATATGAAAATTGCTACTCCAGGTTTCTTTTGAATTCCATTTTTATGGAATATCTTTTTCCATCCCCTCACTTTCAGTCTGTATGTGTCCCTAGGTCTGAAGTGGGTCTCTTGTAGACAGCATATATACGGGTCTTGTTTTTGTATCCATTCAGCCAATCTGTCTTTTGGTTGGAGCCTTTAATCCATTTACATTTAAGGTAGTTATCGACATGTATGTTCCTATTACCAGTTTATTAATTGTTTTGGCATTGTTATTGTAGGTCTTTACCTTCTCTTGTGTTTCTTGCCTAGAGAAGTTCCTTTAACATTTGTTGTAAAGCTGGTTTGGTGATGCTGAATTCTCTTAGCTTTTGCTTGTCTGTAAAGGTTGTAATATCTCTGTCGAATCTGAATGAGATCCTTGCTGGGTAGAGTAATCTTTGTTGTAGGTTTTTCACTTTCGTTACTTTAAACATAACTAAGACTATAAAACATCCTGTACATTTACTTCTTTAAACCAAAGCAAGGCATAAAACAATCATGACAAATAACATATATGGTACAAAATGTCATTAACCCTATGAAAACCGACTTGCTAAACACAGTAATAATATCTTGCAATACCTTTTGTATATCCAAATGCTGGTAAAGTATTGAAATTTACACCTGTAATCCAACTGCTTCTATGTCTCTGGGATCAGAGGTTTTGTACATCTATTCACTCTTTTCTTTTCCCCACAAAACAGAGAAAAAATATTCTCACTGTGTTTTATTTCAAAATGTGCAATTTTACCTAATGAGAATAAGGAGGAGGCACATGTGTCTTGTATGGGTTTAGCAACATTATATAATCAAACTAAAACTTTACATTTTAATCTGCATCATTTTGAAGACACAAATTTGTCAACTAAATATAAATTGAAATATGGAGATATAAATTAAGACATGCAAAAATCCTAAGAAAATTATTTTATTTTTAACAATGGCAAAATCAATTTTACTATTTACTTGCTTAGGTTTCTCTAAGTAGTTATCTAACTAGAATGGGTATCTCTTAGCTGTACCTTCATTAGGCACTTTTCAGATTGCTTTTTTTGGCCTATTTTATCGTTTTCCACTAAGTTTAATTTTAGTGTTTTTTTTTTTTTTTTTTTTTTTTTTTTTTTTTTTTTTAGAAAGCTAATGCATGAATCCTATTAACCAAATTCAAGCAGTACAAAATATTTCCAGCTAAAGTATTTTGAGGAATTACATAAAGAGGCAGCCATCTGTTTGGAATATTTTGATAATCCACACTCCTATTTCCTTTTAGTCTCTATTCAGTGTTGGATCACTGCATATGAAACAGCATCCACACCATAATTCTATCCTCTTTATATGCATTATTCTTTTGCATCATGCTCTATGACCTGAAGTACTAATATCCAATTCTTTACTGTATTAGTGTTTCCCTCCCCATACTGGAACATAAGCTCCATGAGATCAAGCTGTCAAGAACTGGGAAGGGTTTGAGAATTTACTTTACTTGTAGGCTGTTAAATTAAGGTGCCACAGGTCTATATATGGTGGCAGAAGACATAGACTCCTGGGTCAGAGAAAAACACATTTTTACTCACAGTGCAGAAGGCAGCCTAAGTTTCATGTTGCATTTATTTCCTTACCTCCAAGTATCATGGGGGTGATGTAAAGTGGCATACATTGATGCTAAATATACAGTGGGTTTGAGTTACAGTTGAGGAACCCCGCACTTCTTAATCTTTAATCTTATAATGTGCTACTGGAAAACCTGCTCAAAATTTGCCCTGGACAGAGACATTATCTTTGTTATCCTGGTCAGGAAGCAAATCTGCCTCTGTCCTTAAAGGAAGCTTTATCTCTATCTTCCAAGGCTGTTTGCTATACCAAATATGTTTAGAAAATAGTCTGAAAAAAAGCTGCCAATATCCCTTGCCCAGAAGACATGCAGTGATGTGAAACACAAAGAGGAAATCATCTGTCTCTCCTCTAATATTCACCTCCTCATTTCTAGAGTGTCTTGGCTTCTGAAAATTTTCTTATGAATACAGCACACCTTCAGACATGGAATGAGAACATATCTGCCAAATTTGATTCATGCAACATTTAATTTAGTGCACTATCAAAGTACTCCAAGCACCAGAATAATGGGAACATTCAGAGATGACTCAGTTGTACCCAGAACTCCCACATCAGTTTTCCAGCTGAACAAATCCGATCATCCATCAGGAACTACCTTAGGAAGCCAGGTGATTTTCTTTATAAGTTTCCATATTGGATTTTCTACTTGGCTGATTCAGTTGGAAAATGGTACAATGATTTTGGAAAACAATTTGGAAGGTTTTTTTTTTAGTTTAAATGTACAATTACTAGATGACTAAGCATTTGTAGTCCTCTGTATATAACAAAGAGAAATAAAACTCTATGCTCATACAAATGAGTACTCATAGAAACTTTATTCATAAGAGCTCCTCATCAAACGAATCAACTAAAATGATTCTTATGATTATTAAATGAACTAATAAATAGATAAAATATGGTGTAGCCATACCATGGAATACTACCCAGAAATAGAAAAAGAGACAGACAACTGATAAAACAATAACATAATACTGTTAAAAAATAGATAACAAGTGAAAGAAGTCAGACACAAAAAGCTGCATGTTGTATGATTTTGTTTATATAAAAGTATATGAGACATAACTATACTGACAGAAATCTGGTGATTCATTGCCTGGGACCAATGATCTAAGGATGAATTGACTGCAAAAGTATGAAAGAACATCTAAGGTGTAGCAGTGCTCTAAAACTAGATTGTGGTGGTGGTTATACTTCTTTCACATTTATCAAAATTTATCAAATGGAACATTTACATGAATAAATTTTATTTTATGTAAATTTGCTACAGTAAAGCTGAAAGAAATTAACTTTAGATGCAAGTACATGCATTGAATTATCTTGAAACATACCTATGAAACTCTTACTACTGTTTGTCATTAAAGAATGGTTGTCTTTAAAGACAGAATAGTACAGTAGATTAGGGTTGAACAAAGACATTCTTTTCTTGCTACACAAATTACAGGACAAATGAGGCTTTTGGTGGTGGTGCTCAAGTACCATTAGTTACACTGTCAACTCCATGAATGCATATACAATATACATAGACAATCTAAGTAAGAACAGTGTACTTACTAAGTAAATACCACCTCAATAAAATTCCTTAGGCATTTATTCATTATTCATCCACTCAATAAATACTTTTATTAACACCTTATTATGCAACAGGGGATCTTATATTCCTGGGGAGAATGTATTTCTTATTGTGCCATCATAAATCTTTATTAGACCCATCTAATAAATATATCAATATTGTATTTTTCATTCATTCAATATATTATATTTTTCGGCTTTAAATTTTCAATAAGATTAATTCTCTTTTTGAAAAATTGAATTTTCCTACTTATGCATTAATTTTCAGGATTTATTATTTTAATTATTTTAATATACTAACAGGAACTCTGAAATGTTTGCTAAATTCAGTATTTGGGCCTAATTAAAGATAGTTTATATTGACTGCTTCTTTTCAGAATAAGAGTCACACTTTCTTATTACTTTATATATCTAGTAATTTTTTGTTGAAGATTGGACACTGTTTTAAAAAAAAGATTGTAATGACTTTAGAGTCTGCTTTGTTCTTTGAAAGTAATCAAATTCTAATTTGCTTATCCAATTAATGTGTCTGGACTCAAATTTTTAAATTTACATCCCTCATGTGTACAATTGTTGGTTGATTTCTTTCTAGAATGTCTCCATAGTGATGTCTCTTGCGCAGGTATGGTTCAGGGGTCAGGCAAGGATTTTCAAAGACTGCTCAGACTCTTCAAGCCAATTAGGTTTTCTGCCAATTAAGATGTATGTGGGTTAAAGAATACATTCACAGTCCCAACAAGTTTTCAAGTCTCTCAGGCTTTCAATTTCACTGGGTTTTTGGCTTTTCCATCCCAGAATGTGTGAAAAATTTATTATCTTAGCTCTTCTAAAGATCTCTCACTTTAAAATTTTCCCAGTTAGTTTTAAGTTACTCTTTCATACCCCTAGTCAAAAAGGCAACAAACTTGCCATTCTTACCTCATAAAGTAGCATTTTTCAAGAGTCACTTTCAAGTTGTTGATTGCCTTTGGGAGTTTTCAAACTTGTTGGAAGTTTGAAATTAAAAAATAAAGTTTGAATTTAAAAAAATAAATTCAAACTTTAAATTTGAATTTAAAAAATAAAAATATTTTTTAAAATGCACAATGGACTTATAATTTGCTTTAAATTCACACACGCAAAAAACCTAGATAATTTAAAATTGGAACAGGTGATTGAAACACCTGCTTGCAAAATTGAGAGTTTATAAGAAACTCAAGGGACAGTTCACATGATTGAAAGAATATGTGTGTTAGAGATCTTTGGTGGATCAATGGTTAAGATGCTGTTGGGAAGACAGGAAAGAGATAATGGGGGATGACACAGAAACTTTCATGCATTTTACTCTATGTTTTCTTCTTTCTTTCTTTATGCCTCAAATTGTAGTGCCAGATAATGTGTTGACTTTATGAATTTTCTGAAGGAAAATTTGATTGCCTAACATGACATCATGACTATACCTTTAAATTCTTAGAGAAATGATTATTCTTTTGTGGAACAATTGTTCTTTTTATTTACTTGTCTAATCTGCCTCTTTCCACCAGTGGATGAATTGGTCCTATATTCATCTATTTATCCAATATTTCTCCATATGACTGGCAGTGGGAAACCACCGATCAGACTCATATTACTGCCATCTCTACAGGTCAGTCCTCTTGCTTGCTTGACCATTATACCCTAGAAGTGAGTGTATGGGTGAAGATTAATGACAAATGGCAAGAAAGGGAATTGAATGTTGATTAACAGTGAGCCAATAAATAGTTAATGTAAAGTGGAAAATATTACTTTGCCTTGGTGCCTCCTGTGAGATAGAGAACAAAAAATGATATTGTCTCTTAGGTGCATTTACAATGCCTATAAGGTGAAATTATTTGTCTGATACAATCTATTATTCTATATGAAAATGAAGATCTAGGTTGGGTCCTGCTAGATATAAGGAGCATTCAATCTGTATTCATCTAAATGTTGTATTAAAATGACCTGCAACACCTTGTGGGTTGTGAACACTTGAATAATCATAAAAGTCTCTTTGTCTTTTGGTTCCTGCGTTATAGGTTATAACTATTACAGAAGACTCTTATTGGCAGTTCACATGTCTCCTTCTCGAAAGCATGAAGTTGACTTGTTCCATATCAGAGACATGCATCTTAGTGTAACAAAGAACACGAGATGATCTGTTGAGAAATGTATAGGATATGATGGACATTATGTTCACCTGCTCTACATCTGACTTGCCATAGTATTATAAACCCTGACACCTGTGAACCATGCTCTTTGTGAGTGGAGGAACATATTCAAAGTAAAGTATATTTGAACAGTTTAAACCAAAGTTAGCTTAGAGTTTATTTGTGGGGTTTACAAACATGCTACTGATAGCCCCAATGTTCACAGATGTCACCTATGGTAAGCTTTTTGGCATACTTAATCTAAAGTGTATAAGTGGCTAATAATACTTTTAATGTACTATCCTAGGAAACTTAGTCCTTTTCTGTCAAAAGCTAGATTCAAACCATGATTAAGCAATGAGCAGGCAATGGAAATACATATTTGGTGGATAAATCAACTTTTCCAAGTGAGCGTGAAAGAGACTTAAACATAAATGACAATAGTCTAGGATTCCTGGGAAGAGTTAAATTAACCTTTAAAAGGAGAAGTATTGAGGAAAAAGATTTATTGGAGGAAAGAAAAGGTGGCAAGAAGTTTGGACAGATAGGAAATAAATTACAGAAACTCAACAAATAGATGAACACCATGCTAGAGGAGAAAGTTGGGACAGATTGTGAACACCATTTCAAGATGAGCAATTAAATGTATCTCTACAGATAAAAGTAGGCATAGGTCAAGGAAGATGGGATCTCTGCAGTAGAAGTACAATAAATAAACTTATAGGATAATTACGGTCACACCACTCTGTAGGAATTTCAAAATAGAAAATATAATTTGCATTTGAGCTCTCTAACTGTCCACGCTCAATGCATAAATTTTAAGAAAATCTGTGGAAGATTCCCAAAATGTCCACCCCTTAATCTCTAGGACCAGTGAATATATTATCTTACATTGTACATGGGATTTTGCAAATGTTATTAAATGAAGGACCTTTAGATGGAGAGATTATCCTGTATTATCTGGATGGCCTCAATGTAATTGTAAGCATTTGTATAAAATGGAGGCAAGAGGGTCAGAGTCAGAGAAAAAGATGTGATGATGTAAACAGAGGTTGGAGGGATGTGAGAACACAAGCCAAGGAATGAAAGTAGCCCCTAGAAACTTGAAAGTCGAGGATATGGTTCTCTTCTATATATTCCAGAAAGAATGTATCCCTGCCAATCTAGTTTGTATAGAAAATATCCAGAATGATGGTTTACACCTGATTTCTGTTTTGGTCACTTGATTTCTGCATTGAAGTTTGGTCATGCAGCCAGAAGATTATAAAAAATACCTCCTTGAGTGAGACTGGGTCTTTCCTGAAAACAAGATACTGTACATGGATATTGGTGGCTTATGATCTAGAGACAAACTATACCCTATGCAATTGAGAGCAAACCCTGGAAACTGCTTAAATATCTCTCACACATCTTGGGTGTTTGTCAGTGTTTCTTTCTCCTGCAGTATTTTATCTTTTTTTTATTATCATTAAACCTCATATAAATACACCTTGCTAACATCTTGAGTAATTACTCTAACCTGAAACCTTGTAGTTTTACAAAATGCAAATTCTCCTGATGGGTCCTAAATTTTAAGAGGGGTTTGCTTATTGATTTGCCTCAGGTTTAATTTTTAAATTCACCCTGATAGCTTTTGATCATTGCAGGTTGTGTTGTTTTAACAGACTGTTGAGTGTCATAGACCCTTGAGGGAGACAACATTGTTAAAATCTATATTTTTAACTTATTTGAATTAATTTGTTAAATTTTTTCTCATTTTCATAAGCTTAGTGTATTGCTTTAAAACTATACATTATACTTACAAAGTTGTAGGACCCACACAAAACATGAAAATGAGGAGTATGTATAGTTAACATATAAATAATCTTTAAATATTTTTGCATTGTCAAAAAGTATCAACTTGTTAGGATCTGAGAGATTATAAACATAACCATATTTTACTATCATCTTATTGGGTAAATAGACCCAAGACTAAATAGTCTAGAAACTACTTAACAGAATTTCTACTTGTAAGACACTTTATTATATATGAAAATCTGAGAAGTGAACATTTTGAGAGGAAAAATGAGAGGAGTTTTATAAATAACCAATTCATGATAATATTTATTGAGAACTTATGCCATGTAGATATGTTAGGTACTAGGTACATAAAGATTCCTAAAACTAAAATTCCACCAAACTTACAATTATGAGGGTTAAAGAAATAAAAACAAGTTTGATAAAATTTGAGGAATTCTAAAATTTTGATAACTAATGATTACCATGAAAGTGCGATGTAGTGACATTTAACCCACTTAAAATGGATAGGATTGGGTAGTGGTCAATAACCGTATTCTGGAAAAAAATGATATGTGGTTGAGATATGAAGGACAACTTTAATCAGTAAGTTCTGGACTTCCCTGGTGGCCTAGTGGTTAGGATTCCGGGCTTTTGTTGTGATGGCCTGGGTTCAATCCCTGGTCGGGGAAGATCCCAGAGAGCCATGCAGTGTGACGAAAAAATTTTAAAAAAAGAAAAGAAGGTTTCAGAATCGGTGACACTGCACAGGGTGATTGAGATTGAGTGAACAACATAGAACAAAGAGGACAAAAAGTGGATATGTCCCTATTGAAGAAAGGAAATGTTTCCTATTGCCAAATAACAGCGTGCTGTTTGCTGCAGTGCGGGATTGCAGAAATGACACAAAGTAACACCTCAGAGGTGAGCAGGAGCATGAGTTTACAAAATGTGGTGGAAGGAAGCCTATAGGTAAAACTATAATGGCGTCTCTTTCCATGAAGCTCCTGCATGGAGAAGGTGTTCAGTGTAACTACTTTCTGTGTCCTATTAATATGCTTCTCATATTGATCAATAGTACCTTCACAATTTTATTTTAGTCTCATGTTTGCCTTTTCCAGTCTAAATTTCTTGTAATTATAATCTCCAAAAGACATCTCAGGCAGCTTTCCAAAATGAGGTGGTACCTAGAAATTAAATGAGGAAGCTACTTAATCCTACATTTTATTGATGGAAATAATAATGAAAAATGCTCATGATTCGTAATGTACCACTTATTCTGTCTGATATTTTTCCCTTTGAACATGTGACAGCAAGCTAGTGCAAATAATTATGAGTATGGGTTGACAAAGGAATGGAACCAATGCTGAAATATTTTTATGACATTTTACAGATGGGATTCATATATACTATATTGGAGAAAAGGAAAATATATATATTCTGCTACTTTGGCATTCCTGGCAATTCCTACAGAATTTCAAATTATGGCAAAATGATTAGTGGTATTTCAAAGATAAAAGAATTGCTTCACGTGTAGAATTGAATAAAAAGATTATTGAAAACAAAACCTGTGCATTGTTTTCTATATTTAAAAAAAAAACATAGGAGGAAGCTTCAAGATTGTGGAAGAGTAAGACATGGAGATCAGCTTCCTCCCCACAAATACATCAGAAATACATCTACATGTGGAACAACTCCTCCAGAACACATACTGAATACTGGCAGAAGACCTCAGACCTCCCAAAAGGCAAGAAACTCCCCACGTACCTGGGTAGGGCAAAAGAAAAAAGAAAAAAACAGAGACAAAAGAATAGGGATGGGACCTACACCTCTGGGAGGGAGCTGTGAAGGAGGAAAATTTTCCACAGACTAGGAAGCCCCTTCGTGATTCGTGGAGGGGTAAGCTTTGGGGCCACAGAGGAGAGTGCAGCAAAGGGGTTTGGAGGGCAAATTGGAGACATTCCCACACAAAGGATTGGTGCCGACCAGCACTCACCAGCCCGAGAGGCTTGTCTGCTCACCCACCAGGGTGGGCGGGGGCTGGGAGCTGAGGCTCGGGCTTTGGAGGTCGGATCCCAGGGCAAGGACTGGGGTTGGCTGTGTGAACACAGCCCGAAGGGGGCTAGTGTGCCACAGCTAGCCTGGAGGGAGTCCAGGAAAAGATCTGGAACTGTCAAAGAGGTAAAGGACTTTTTCTTGCCTCTTTCTTTCCTGGTGTGCGAGGAGAGGGGATTAAGAATGCTGCTTGAAGGAGCTCCAGAGACAGGCGCAAGCCACGGCTATCAGCGTAGACCACAGAGACAGGCATGAGACGCTAATGTTGCTACTGAAGCCACCAAGAAACCTGTGTGCAAGCACAGGTCACTATCCACACCTCCCCTCACGGGAGCTTGTGCAGCCCGCCACTGCCAGGGTCCCGTCATCCAGGGACAGCTTTCCCGGGAGAAGACATGGTGTGCCTCAGGCTGCTGCAACGTCATGCTGGCCTCTGCAGCCCCAGGGTCACCCCACATTCCGTATCCCTCCCTCCCCCCAGCCTGAGTGAACCAGAGCCCCTAATTACCTGCTCCTTTAACGCCATCCTGTCTAAGCAAAGAGGAGACCTACGTGCAGAGGCAGGACCAAATCCAAAGCTGAATCCCAAGAGCTGTGTGAATAAAGAAGAGAAAGGGAACTCTCTCCCAGCAGCCTCAGGAGCAGCGGATTAAACCTCCACAGTCAACTTGATGTACCCTGCATCTGTGGAATACATGAATAGACAATGAAATATCCCAAATTGAGGAGGTGGACTTTGGGAGCAATGATTAATATATATATTTCCCTTTTTCTCTTTTTGGGAGTGTGTATGCGTATGCTTCTGTGTGTGATTTGGCTGTATAGTGTCACTTTTACCATTTGTCCTAGGGTTCTCCCTGCCCGTTTTTTTTTTGTTGTTGTTGTTTTATTTATTTATTTTTTTAATATACTTTTCAGCACTTGTTATAATTGGTGGATTTGTTTTTTGGTTTGGTTGTTCTCTTCTTTCTTTCTTTTTTTTTAAGATTCTTTAAAACACTTTTTTAATAATTATTTTTTGTTTTTTATTTTAATAACTTTTTTATTTTATCTTCTTTTATTTTATCTTTTTCTTCTTTCTTTCTTTCTTTCTTTCTTTCTTTCTTTCTTTCTTCCTTCCTTCCTTGCTTCCTTTCTCATTTCTTTCTTTCTTTCTTCCTTCCTTCCTTCCTTCCTTCCTTCCTTCCTTTCTTTCTTTCTTTTTTTTTCTTTCTTTCTTTCTTCCTTCTTTCCTTCCTTCCTTCCTTTCTCTTTCTTTCTTTCTTTCTTTCTTTCTTTCTTTCTTTCTTTCTTTCTTTCTTTCTTTCTTTCTTTCTTTCTTTCTTTCTTTCTTTTTCCTTTTATTCTGAGCCGTCTGGATGACAGGCTCTTGGTGCTCCAGCCAGGCATCAGGGCTCTGCCTCTGAAGTGGGAGAGCCAAGTTCAGGACACTGATCTACCAGAGACCTCCCAGCTCTGTGTAATATCAAGAGGCAAAAATCTCCCAAATATATCCATCTGAATGCCACTACTCAGCTCCACTCAACAACCAGCACACTACAGTGCTGGGCACCTTATGCCAAACAACTAGCAAGACAGGAACAAAACCTCACCCATTAGCAGAGAGGCTGCCTAAAATCATAAGAAGGTGACGGACACCCCAAAACACACCACCAGATGTGGACCTGCCCACCAGAAAGACAAGATCCAGGCTCATCCACCAGAACACAGGCACTAGTTCCTCCACCAGGAAGCTGACATAACCCAGTGAACCAACCTTAGCCACTGGGGGCAGACACCAAAAACAACGGGAACTACAAACCTGCAGCCTATGAAAAGGAGACCCCAATCACAGTAAGTTAAGCAAAATGGGAAGACAAAGAAACACACAGCAGATGAAGGAGCAAGGTAAAAACCCACCAGACCTAACAAATGAAGAGGAAATAGGCAGACTACCGGAAAAAGAATTCAGAATAATGATAGTAACGATGATCCAAAATCTTGGAAATAGAATGGGAAAAAATACAAGAAAGGTTTAAAAAGGACCTAGAAGAACTAAAGAGTAAACAAACAATCATGAACAACACAGTAATTGAAATTAAAAATTCTCTAGAAGGAATCAATAGCAGAATAACTGAGGCAGAAGAACGAATAAGTGACCTGGAAGATAAAATAGTGGACAAAACTACCGCAGAGCAGAATAAAGAAAAAAGAATGAAAAGAACTGAGGACAGTCTCAGAGACCTCTGGGACAATATTAAGAGCAACAACATTCGAATTATAGGGGTCCCAGAAGAAGAAGAGAAAAAGAAAGGGACTAAGAAAATACTTGAAGAGATTATAGTTGAAAACTTCCCTAATATGGGTAAGGAAATAATTAATCAAGTCCAGAAAGCACAGAGAGTCCCATACAGGATAAATCCAAGGAGAAACATGCCAAGATACATATTATTCAAACTATCAAAAATTAAATACAAAGAAAAAATATTAAAAGCAGAAAGGGAAAAGCAACAAATAACATACAAGAAAATCCCCATAAGGTAAACAGCTGATCTTTCAGCAGAAACACTGCAAGCCAGAAGGGAGTGGCAGGACATATTTAAAGTGAGAAAAGGGAAAAGCTTACAACAAAGATTACTCTATCCAGGGCTTTCCTGGTGGTGCAGTGGTTGAGAGTCCGCCTGCTGATGCAGGGGACATGGGTTCATGCCCCGGTCCAGGAAGATCCCACATGCTGCAGAGCAGCTAAGCCCGTGAGCCATGGCTGCTGAGCCTGCACGTCTGGAGCATGTGCTCTGCAATGGGAGAGGCCACAACAGTGAGAGGCCCACGTACTACAAAAGAAAAAAAAAATCTACAAACAATAAATGCTGGAGAGTGTGTGGAGAAAAGGGAACCATCATATACTTTTGGTGGGAATGTAAATTGATGCAGCCACTATGGAGAACAGTATGGAGGTTCCTTAAAAAACTAAAATTAGAACTACCATATGACCTAGCAATCCCACTGCTAGGCGTATACCCTGAGAAAACCATAATTCAAAAAGAGTCATGTATCACAATGTTCATTGCAGCTCTATTTACAATAGCCACGATGTTGAAGCAACCTAAGTGTCCATCGACATATGAATGGATTAAGAAGATGTCTCACATATATATAATGGAATATTACTCAGCCATAAAAAGAAATAAAATTGAGTTATTTGTAATGAGTTGGATGGACCTAGAGTCTGTCATGCAGAGTAAAGTAAGTCAGAAAGAGAAAAACAAATACTGTATGCTAACACATATATATGGAATCTAAAAAAAAGAAAAAAAAAAACTCATCATGAAGAACCTAGGGCCAAGATGGGAATAAAGATGCAGACCTACTAGAAAATTGACTTGAGGACACGCATAGGGGGAAGGGTAAGCTGGGACAAAGTGAGAGAGTGGTAGTGTATATATGGACATATATACACTACCAAGTGTAAAATAGATAGCTAGGGGGAAGTAGGCGTATAGCACAGGGAGAGCAGCTCAGTGCTTTGTTACTAGCTAGAAGGTGGGATAGGGAGGGTGGGAAGGAGGGAGACACAAGAGGGAAGAGATATGGGGATATATGTATATGTATAACTGATTCACTTCATTATAAAGCAGAAACTAACACACCATTGTAAAGCAATTATACCCCAATAAAAACGTTGAAAAGAAAAAAAACACCCATCTGTGTAGTGGGTTCTAGGATTCTAACCAGAAGTATACTCAAATAATATTTCCTTATTGTGATATCTAGTATTCAATTAATTTTTTGATGTTTCCATCTCCCAGTTTTAAAAGTAATCAAAATTACATTAATTACTTTGCATTGCACATAGAAATGTTTTGAATGTTTTCAGAAACAAAGTTCTAATTAATTTGTTTTTAATATGGAAATTAATTTTATCTTACGATTTTTGAGTCACTGCTGAAATTAGGGGTTAACTCAGTAGTAGTCAAGATTAAAAAATATAAAAGGTCTTTGTATCAAATCCTGTTTACTTTAACATTTTTATGGTTTGTAGGCTTTTTATATACCTTTTGCATTTATCTAGATTAAATCTGTGCTAACAAAATATGAAATTTATAATTCCTTAAATGAATACAAATTCAATGAATATTTTGTATGCAATCTGATGAACAACTAGGGCCAATTTGTATAGCCTTAAAGTAGTTGGAGCTATTTCTCTCTCTGATTTTTAATGACAACTGTGTTGAATGTGTGTATATTGATCAGTATGCATCAAATCAGAACACTGCATATTTGTTCTTAGTTATAAATATGAACAAATAATAAGATCACAAATATTATTACATTATTCCCAAGTCTTAATACCAGTTAAGTGATATAGGCTATTTTGGACAAAGGCTGTATAATGAATTAAGTATACAATGAAGAATGTGGTCAATTTATACATAAATAAAATGTTTTGGTCAACTAAAATGTCAACGCAGCAGAGGGAAAAGACAACTGGGTATCAGGAGATCTAGATTAAGACAGTATAGTATGCCAGGTGAGCACATCGGCTCCAGAGTCAGAGCTGACTGATGGTCTCTCTCTATCCTCTCCTTCCCTCATGGTTTCTGTTCAGGAGCCTTTGTTCAGGTAAGCCAAGACATTTTGTATTCCCTGTCTGTCTCCCCAGTCTTGGGGACAGAGGTTTTCCCTGTGTCCTCTGCTCTCTTATATATAGATCCAAGAAGAGTTGTTGATTTTTCAGGTATTTAGCTTTTTACTTCTTCATAGGCAGTGATGACTTCCAATCTCCTTATGTGCAGAACAGAAAACCAGATGTCACATATATGTTCTTCCAGGGGGATTTCTTCTTAAGTTTAAATTGTGTCTGATGCTTCAGAAAATACATTACTTGAAAATAATGCTGGTCTTGGTGAGCAGTTAAATATAAGAAACTAATATAAATAGTTAAATTTATATTTAAATTTAAATATAAGGAACTAATCACAGTTATGCTCCAGAGAATTAAGATGTAACCTTTGGCTGCAAATATTTTTATCTTGTATTTTCAAATAGAAGACTCCAAGTTAAGCTTAATAGTAAAATAATGGTCTAAACTGGGCTCACTGCTTTGCTGTCAAATATGGCTATTGAAATATTTGCCTTAGAAGCTTTTTTTTCTATTTGTAATGATTGAGTAGATTCCTTGATGAAATTATCTAGACCAAACCCCAGGCCGCAGACTGGTACTAGTCCTCGGCCCTTTAGGAGGCAGGCCGCACAGCAGGAGGTAAGTGGTGGGCGAGTGAGGGAAGCTTCATCTGCTGCTCCCCATTGCTCCCCATCACTAGCATTACTGCCTGAACCACCCTTCCTCCCCGTCGCCATCCATGAAAAATCGTCTTCCACAAAACCACCGGTCCCTGGGGCCAAAAAGCTTGGGACATGCTGATCTAGACTTTAGCATGTGTAGTTTTGAGTGATTGATTTAGCTCTTGTATCTATTTAAAATACTTTTCATTGATCAGTTGTTTTAGATTGCATGTACCTGTACCCATAAAAGTATTTCAAGCTTTCAAAATAAAGCCCAGAAAAACTTTTAAAAAATTAAGACTAGTGAGAAATATGTATGTTAGGCTAGGAAAGTTGCTTAGAAGTTTTTTTGTTCAGTTTCCTCCTGTTCTTTTAAAATATACTAGACATAGAGGTGACCATTTTTTTTCTTTTTTTTCATAAGTAAGCACAAGTTTTAATGGGAAAAATGATTTCACTAATCACCAGACCATTACTAGTTCTGGCATAACTACCTGTGGTCACTAGGCAAACTACATAACACAATCTCATTCTTCTTTTGTATAATCAAGGAACATTGACAGTTCCTTATGTGTCAAAAATGTTCTTAATATAAATAGAAAAATAAATCTGTATTGAACAATAGCCTTTTGCATCTTGAGTTTAAAACATCTTATTGACAAAATATCATATTTCAACTATACTCCAATAAAAATTAAAAAAAAATAAAAATTAGCAAAATAAATTTGAAAAACATACCATATAGATAGGAAGAATGACTTCATTTTTTAGATATTATAACACAAATAAGAGTGGCCTTTTTGCCTACAGTCAATCTTAAATTACATATCAGATTAACATAACTAATTGTAATACAATTAAATATTAAATTTCATTTCAATGGATTAAAAAACCTCTTGTACACATATTTAGATATACAAAGTCTAATTGCTTTAGTTTCTAGCATGACATTAAATAAAAGAACTCCTGCTATCAAAAAGAAGTTGAGTCGAAATAGATTCATAAAATATGCCTACACGGAATTAGGATTCCTTTTCTCTTCCATTAATCTAGTTCAGTTTTATTGGGCAAAGTTCTGTTATAAATTCATCTGTTCACTACATAAATGTCAATGAAGGTGATAAAGGAACTTCTTTGGGGATTTAGCATAGAATGTAATTTCTGAATTTTACATTTTGTTGCACTGTACAGTGTCACAGATAAAAATTCTTCTGAAATTGCTGTTTCATAGATGATTCTGAGTAACTTGAAAGGTCATGAGTCTTCCCTTTGTAGCTGTTAGATTAAAAAACATGGTAATACCTTACAAAGAATAATTGAACTAAGACATAAGATCATCTCTAATGTTAATGCACGTTTCCTTTAGTTTTACACCAATATGTTTAGAAGTTTGTGGCTCATTGGACATGAATGTTTATTTAAAAACATATCCTATAAGATAAAAGGAGTGTGGATAAATCAATGTGTTTAATCTAAATAGCAAGCAGCTGGCCAAAAATATAAGCTTCTTGAGTAGAGATTTTATATCAACAAAAGAGAAGCCAGTTCTGCTGCTCCCAGATAACTTGCTATTTAATTGAAGAAAGTAAATAAATGCATATAAACCTTAAGTATGATATACAAACATGGCAAAAATATCTATTTGTGTCTATTACTGTTAAATTTAATTGATTGTAGAATCATGGAAACACACATCTAAAAACAAACAAACATAACCTAGGACACTTTATTTTAGTTTTTGCTGATATTTTTATCTGATTAAATTAAGAATACTGACAATATTTAACAAGTTCAAGCAGATTTTGATTCTGGATATGTGAAATGAATAATCTAATAAGTCTTTAGGGTACAAACTTTCACCTCCATAATCTGAGTAAATGGAATTTACTTAGCTTAGATTGTTGCCATAATGAATGTAAAACGAAAAAGCAAAAGGACCCCCAAGAGGTGTTCCCAGAAAAACTGAGTTTTTCACAAAGCTGGCACAGTAGCTAAGAATCAAGTCTTATCAGAGCTTGGTGAAATTTTGGCATTTTTTTATGAGGCAAATTTTTTTTCTTATATATTGTATTATATTTATAATCATTTAAGTTCTTTTTAATTCACACTTACTTATACTTAAATTGCTTTTTAAATTGGAGAGATATCACCAGTTCCACAGAGTTGGAGAAAGAAGTACAAGAACAAGATGCGGGTAAAAGAGACAAAACACAGGCAAGATCAGACAAAGGAAAGTGAAACTGGTAGTGCTTCCTTCTTCTGTCTATATGTGGTGGAACTGTTCTTGATCTCCTTGGATCCTAGAATCTCATAGCAGTGGAATGGCTAGGGAATAACAGAGAACAAACAGAAGAATGTCCAGTGTCAAAAGAGAAAATAGAATGCACTATTATTTAAGCTAGCTTTGTGGTTGAGGGACAGAAGCATACTTCTGTTAATTAGTCTCAAGAATTCTAAAAGGGTCTTAGATTTTATCCTACTTGCAAACTAGTCAACCACAGTTTCATGGATGCTGGCTGAAAATGAGACTGCTGAGCCAGTAACAAAATATGGTTTATTAATCATAATAGTAGTTACAGCTCGAATGGCAGCATTTTCTTATGATGTTTCTCTGAGCCTCTACTGCCAAAGGGTAAGTAAAGGAGGATCAGGTGACACCTGGACACATAATGGGTTGCATTATAGGAAAAGAATCCTGAGTTTAGGAAATCCTGATCTTTTACAGTGGGCTTCAAGCAAAACTGCCTGGCCTTTGGAACAGAGGGAGACAGTTTTAAAAAAAAACTTCTTTTTGCTCAGGAAGGAGACACTATGTCCACCCAGGCTGTTCACTACACAAACATTATTGAACAAAAGGGCAGAGCCTCTTCCTGCAAGATTTGCCAAAACATAAGAAATCCATAGAGAATTGCTCAAATATCTACTCCTCTTTTCTACACTGTTTTGTCTTCTGGCCATGAATATGACACTCCATTGGCCACTTGGATTACTCTAACAGAGACTGATGAAATCCATTTTTCATATAGAGCAGTTAATTAATTAAGGCTACCCTCAACAGGACACCAAGCAGCAGTATGTGTCAACCTGAAGTACTAACCTCAAAAATGTTCCAGAGTCCCAAACGTGCCAGCTGAACTGATCTCCTAACCATCAAGGTACAGCTTAGACATCTAGGTAGTTTTCTTCTTAAGAGTCTGTACTGACCCTTCCAAATTCCTGAGGCATTAATCCAGGTACATGTATAGCAATTGCATAGAATCTGCCTTGGTCTACAAGGAGGATGTCTCGGACAATTTCATTTTCCATAAGAACCCTGGACAATCAGGTGAGGCTGAACTGAATGCTTACCAGAGCTAAAGGGATAATGATCACTTCACCTAGAATCAGAGACAAATTTCATTCCCACTTTATAATTGAATAACTTATATAGTAAGATAACTATTCACAGTTTGCCCATACATTAGGATTCAGTTATCTGTTGGGAAATTCCACAAAACCTAGTGTAGCCTGACTGGGAAAAAACATCACATTCTTCTGAGGGCTAGTCTTTCCTTAAGCACTTTTAGGTATTCGAGAGGCAAGTTAGTATTTTGGGGAGGGGATTAGTTAATGCCTGGCTTCCACCAAGAACAGTGGCCCTGAGTAAATAAAATATTTAGGATTGCTGGGACCCCTCAAGTGGACCTATATCAGTTGGGTAACAAAAGTCAGTACTGCCTCCAAAAGGGGCACCAAAGTGGCTGGTTGGTAGACCCTTAGAGTCCCCAGTTCCTTTCATGTTGAGTCAAATATAAATAAATTAAAAAAAAATTGAGTCAAATATTTTTTTTGATTTTGGAGGGGCTGCTTAAGAGAAGTTACTCCAATGGGTCCTTTGTACAGTGGCACTGAGGGAGGAGATTGATAAGACCCAGGCTGAGCAGCTGGAGTTTGTCCCCTGTGGACAGAAACTTCAAGATGAAGAGGAGGAGAAGCTAAGCCCTGTCCAGATAAGAGACCACATATTTCTCATTCTCAAGGTCAAGGAGAGCTTCCCGACTATGCATGCACAGAAAGGCTCCTTAGAGGTCAAAAAGGCAGTGATGTCAACCTACCAATAGGCCTCTTCACTAGAATTCATCTTGGCTAAGTGGTGTGCATGCACACATGGGAGGACCCTGAGATAGACCAAATTTAGGCTCAGAACCAGGCAAAGCAAGATGACTGGCCAAAAGAAACCCAGAAGAAATGTCCCATATAAGTGAATTCAAACTACCATGAGGGCATGCCTATTTCTCTGAGCCCACCTGTGTGTCTATCCACATGTACTTTTCTTCCCCTTAATAAACACTTTACTTGATTCACTACTTTCCATTTCTTTGTGGAAATTCATTTTCTACAAATCCATATGGGCCAGGGCCTTGTCACTTGCCACTGGTCCCTGGTGGTCTGGTGGCTGGAATTCAGCTCTCTCACTGCCCCAGCCTGACTTCAATCTCTGGCTGGGAACTGAAACCCTGCTGCAAACCACTGCAGGTGGAGGCCACTCGTGATCAGCACCAACTGGATCACATCCCACTCCAAGGAATGATGAGCGACAGCTTTGAGAGTAGGAATGTGGCAGAAAACTGGTGTTTTCCATGAGAAGTCTAATATCTTGGGCCATCTAACTCCAATGGACTTTTTCTGTTATCACAGAACAGTTGAGCAGAATGGTGATAAAACTGTATTCAGAGCTTTTGCTTGGGAGATAGGAAACCCAGTTTTCAGTTAAAATTGCCCCTTTTTAAGGGGCATACCAAAATATTTCCACTGGAAAGAAAGATTATTAATATCTCCCCCTCACCCTTTTCGTAGCTCTTAGCATGTAAGATGTTCTCTCCCTAAGTGTCTGGCTGGTTACCCTCCAGAAATGTTCTCTTTTATCTAGAAATACAACAGGTATAATTATTCCCTCCTCTTTCCATTCTAAGAACTTCGAGTTTGTGCTTTAACCTTGGAAATTCCCTTGTAACACTCCTTGGTTCCGTGTGTGTTCCAGTTATAAGCTCATTTTTCTAGATTTACTACTTCTCCATTTCTTTGTCTGCTTATGCCTTAGCTGATATACCACTAAGACCAAAAGCTACTGAAAACTTGGAGAGAATTCAGCTACTAGCATTATTTTCATGTCTGGTATTCATTCTTGACAGTATTATGAGGAGTAAGGTCATCTGAGTAATGATTCCTGAAGGCAAAATACAGCAAATAGAAAAAAGTGCATCGGTGTTGTATATATGTTCTGTGTGGCTAGAAATTATACATGTTACAATGAAATGTTAGATCAAGACAGTAATTTTCATGGGTAGGCACATTTCTTCTATGGTGTATATAACTATAAAATTCTGCCTTTTTAAAAAAAGATTGCTAGAAAAATATGATTTCACAATCAAAGATTCAGAATTTGGAATTTTATGACTTTTGGAATATCATTCAAGGCCATGTTTTATACATGAAGAAACTGAGGCTGAAGGAAGTTATGATTTTTCTGAGGGTATGCAATTAGTTGTGGAGCTGGTACTATGCACAGGTCAGCTTCTCTTTCAAGATCCATTCCTCTATTTTGAAAGAATAAGAGTGCATCCTTATATCCCCAGCAATATTCTATATACTTTACATATGTTAACTGGTTTTATCCTTCAACAACATTATAAAATAGTTATTAATTGTCCCCATTTACCAGTGAAGAAACCGTGGGACAGAGATGTTGGATGATTTCCCCAGGGCCACCCAGTAAGAGGTAATCTGGATCCAAAAAGCAGGGTCTTCAACAATTCGGTTACTCTGCCTCTTATTTACTAATGTTTAAACTGAAAAAAAGGGATTTTATTTACACAATAAAATGACCTTCTAGCCTGGCAATGTGACTAGTCATGTGTGCTTTGTTTTGAAATATTTAAATAGTTTTATTCAAACATTATAGAATCAGGTCATTATCAATGATGTTTTTTATCCTATCACCAGTGGTTCTCAGCTGGGGGTGACTCTGTCCTCCCTCACCTCAGTGGAAATTTGGAAATGTCTGGAGGTATTTTTGATTGTGACAAATGGGTGGGGAAGGGGAGAGGGATGCTACTGGTTCTAGTGTGTTAGAGGTCAAGGATGCTGTTTAACATTCTACAATGTGTATGGCATCCCTGACAACAAAGAATTACGTGGATGAAAATGTCCATAGTGCTAATGTTGAGAAATCCTGTCCTGGACCTGGTCTGGCAGTGCTGGTTCAGGTCACACTAAGACTCATTCACACTCTATGATGAGTGCACTGGTCAGAAGCATGTTTGCTAAGCTAGTCTCTAGATATGTTTCACAGGGATGGAATAAAGATGGATAGAGGAGAATGAAACCACACACACACACACACACACACACACACACACACACACACACACACATGCAGCAAAGCAGATTCTCATGACTAATTTACTGATTTTTCCCCATTTAAAAATCAAACTTACATGTATTCTTATGTTTAATAACCTGTAATCAGAACAATATGACTCTGAGGTCACTAAGTTTTCTGGCAATTCCTATATCATAAGAGCTGGAAGGCTCTTCTTCCATCCATGTCAAAGTCTGGCAAATTGTTTTTCTTATCTGTAACTGGATTATTTGAGAGGCACAGTTTTGCTGTGAATATATTTTTGCACCACAGAGCACTCCCCACATACATACACCCTCAAAGCACAGGTGAGTAGCCCAAACCTCTGTATTTCCTAAGAACTATCAAAGGTCAGAGAGGAGCAGTTGCTTTAAGCCAATGACTTTACATGCATTTTTTTTTAACTTAAATTCTCTGGAGACTATTTTATTGGTGTCCTAGAAAGAGAGATGAAACACGGAAGTGCTTTTTAGAGTAGTGGTAATAGAATGATTTCTCTGGCCTGGAGAGCAGATAGTAGTCGTTCTAGCTGTGTGCTTTGGATGTCAGGACATTACAGAAAACTAAATGCTACTTGTTCATTTGAAACATTTGGGAAAAAAATGACATTATGGAGGTTTTTGTAAGGATTTGTATCTGTCTATTTATACACACGCATAACACATAAGTTTTAAAATGTGGTTTTTGTAAGACTTCAGCTTAATTACATTCATAAATTGCTTTTCATCTTTAAATACACATGGCAAAGCACCTGTGGATAGTGTGACAGAGAATAGGGGCCCAGAGGGAATGATGACAGGGACACTAAAATAGAGCTGGGAAGTTGACAAATGCACACAATTCTCTGGGAGTGCAAGTCAAAGGAGAAGTTGAAGAGAGCAATTTACAAACCTTTTTATAATTTGGTGGGCACTTAAGAATAGTGATGTCTGTAAATATTATAGTCAAACATTTATTTAAATAACTTGAATAAATGCCTATGCATATTGATCTGACCTTGTTATTGTAAGTTCAGAAACTTTTATCCTGTCATCTTATATAATTGATCATAATGTGATATTAAAATAAACCATATTTTTAATCAAACAGTTAATGTTGGACTGAAGACATTCCATTCTTTTCCAGAAGGATTAAAAACAGTAGTTTTGATTTTCATTGGACGTGGTGTTCATTTATGATTCTGTAATGAAAGAAAAATCTTCCCCAGGTAATTTCTTATTTTATATGTAGAGAAATAATATTTTTGGATAGAACCACATCTCACATGGAGGTTTGGCCTTGCACAGATTAGAGGGTGAGTTATACTCCACTCAAGTGGAAGGAGACTAGTCTTGTTTTCATAATTAATTCCCTTTGAGAAACAATGAGATTTTAAAATTTTATAGTCATTAGTGAAACATAGGGAGAAAAATATTTTTACCCCATGGATATCTCTCTGTATCATGTAATTTTCTTTCTGTTAATAATATTTTCCCTTCTGAATGAAAGATAACTATGTTCAGCTGAGGGTGATATTGGAGAAACCAAAACAACACAAACCTCAGCCTTTAATTTGTCACAGAAATAAAGTGGTGATCTCAAGTTGAGTAATTTGAGAAGTGTAATAAATGGACTGTTTACAAAGATGTCAAAAGAACGTAAGAAAACTTGAGGTAATTTGGTGACAGTGTGTGTGAACAAGAAGTGGGGTTCTGGTTGGTGGCTTACAGCATTTAGACTTGATGGGACAAGAAGAGGAAGTGTTGGCTATCAAAACCTGGAAAAGAAGGTCTGTATGAAGAGGCTGACCTTTCAGTAGCCAGTGCCTTAGTTAGCTCAGACTGCTATAAAAAAGATACCATAGACTGGGTGCTTTGCACAACAAACATTTTTTTTTCTCATCTTTCTGGAGGGGTTGGGTGCTAGCAGGGTCAGGTTTTTGGTGAGGGCTCTATTCCTGGTTATGTCTTCACATGGTCATTGCTTAGTACATGCACCCAGAGAGAGAGGGAGAGGTCCTGTCTCTTCCTCTTTTCATAAGGGCACTAATCCTGTCATGAGGGTTCTACCCTGATGACCCAATTACCTCTCAAAGGCCACACCTCCAAACACCATTACTTTGGGGATTAAGGTTTCTGCATACAAATTTGGAGGGGGAGGTGGGGACACAAACATTCAATCTAATGCAACCAGCTGGTGTTAATTCCACAGAGAGAGGTGTCTTCACTCTCCTCCTCCATTTTGATCTCTTACTCTCAGCTGAAATTGATCAGAAGCCAGAGAACAAAGGATCCATTGATACAGTCCAGCTGTACAGAGCAGTATGGCAAGGAGTGGAATAGATCCGGTGGAACAAATGAGACCTCTCTAGCAGAACCTCAGAGACAAGTCATTATTCAAGGAGAATGAGCTTTGTGGTTCCATGTTCTCTGGTGCAGTACTCAGTTTTGAGGAATCTATTGAAGGCATAGTTTATGCAACAGAAGAGGTGATTTTCTGTGGCACATAAACTTAAAAAGTAACTTCTAAACTTTCACACTTGAATGCCTATAGAATCCCAAAACCCCATATGGCTAAAACTAAGTTTATCTTGCTATCCAAAATGTTGGTTTATCATCTGTATTGTATTTCTCATTGAAGGACATTTCTGTCTACAAAATAGCCCAAGATCTAAGATTATCTTTGACTCTTTTATTCCCTCTTTTTCTTCAGCTAACTAATTAATAAATATAATCAGTTCTACGACCTGGATATTCACTACTCTATTTCTCATAGGGATGTTAATTTTATCTTCTGAATGACCTCAGGACATTATCTTCTCTCAAGAGTCTAACTTGTCTCAGAGACTTCTGTCTTCATTTCACTGCATTCTCTCCATAAAACTAGAAACAGTATTTTAAAATGTGAATCTAATGAATCATTTGCCTACTTAAAGCTTTTCAATATCTCTCTTTTATCAAAAGAAAAAGTCAAAGTTATTAAACTATCTCTCTACTGTCTTCTTGCTTCCATCTCTTGGCTCCATTTCTACATTCTGCTTCCTGTCTTCTGAACTTTAATTGTCTTAATCTTGACTTCTGCATACTCTCCCTGAAATCTTCCTGAAAATAAAGGTTAGCTCCTGGTTGAAAGGCTGTCTGTCAATTCTTTTTCTTCTCTGAAGCATCCCTTCTCTTGATTGCTGCTTCAGTACTTTTCTTCAGTTTTGATTGAGACGGATTATCAGGCTCATGCTGGATGAGCTGTCAAGAGCATTGAGCCTGCATGGAAGTAATAAGATTAAAGTAGCAAAATGACAAAGATTTTTCTGAGAAGATTCTCAGATTCAGTAGCTCTAAGCACAACTTAATTACGCTCCAAAATGAAAACCGTAAGTAGCACAAAAAGACAAGAAAGACAAAATTTAGGACATTTAACTTGGGTTATGGCATTTAGATATACAAATGGGAGACATGGAGCTATCAGATAACAAAAGTTTGTTTCTGATTAAAAATGTATAATTATTTCTATACATGATATGCATTTTCTTAAAAAGAATCTGTAAACCCGACTAAATATTTTGGTGAATGAGATTAAGCAAGTCTTCCTTATCTTATTTAACACATTTCATTTAGTAATTGAATGTTCAGATATTTTTAGTCCTGTTACATAAGAAATCTAGATTACTCAAAAATTGTTTCATTTTAAAACAACTGATGTATTTAATATTGTTATAAATGTTATATGCTGAATAGCAGACTTATATACTTAAGATCTCCTGAGATGAACCATCACTTGCCATCATTTTGATGGTTGTTTGTGATTACCCTAAGATCCCATCTCTTGCTGTAAGAATAAATTCAAGGAGATTTATTTGTTGAGTACTTAAATATATTTATCAAGATAAGCATCAATAAAAAATGAAGAAGTTTTATAAAAACATACTTCATCAAAAGGTAGAAGTGAAATTCACTAACAAATTTGTTGATGCAAAGGTGATCTCACTTGTTCTGTTTAATGAAATTTGTAGACTATGTTAATAAAAGTAATGCATGTAAATTATAGCAATACTATGAATAAAAGAAAATATCTACCACTAGTGCAACTGAATGAAAGAAACTCATGAATATTAATGCTCAAAAAGAGTGGTGGATGGTTTGCCACTATGGGCCCCCAAGGCTATAAATCTGTCATTGAAATCAACTGAAACAATCCATTAGAAATCAATTACTCACTACCCATATTGTGTTTTGCAATTCCAGCCTAACACTGCATTTGAAACAGGCAATCTAAACCTGTTTCTAGTGGATAAGAATAAGCCCCAGAGAACTAATTTTTAAACAGTGTATTTCTTCTCAGTAACTGGACTTCAAAAATATTCTGAAAACACCATAAAGTTTCAAACTTCAGTGTCCTCAGAAGCCTCACATGGCTCCCACTGACATCAATCAGACTTTTATGTGCATGGACTGAGGGCAAAGGATAACCATTTATATGATCAACAATACATTTGATGACAAAAAAATTGTCTGAAATTCACTGTGCTAACTTTATACTCTGTGAAGACACTTAATGTCAAATGCTCACCAGCTGTCTATATATGGGGGGCAATATTTGTTTAATTTCAAAATTTAAAAACTTGAAAGGAATTTTTAATTTGCAATTTGAAGGTTATAGCAAAATTAACTGAAACACCATAAATACTGATGGAACTTAATGTGGTGTGAGTTTTTTCTAAACTGAGATATTTCTATACAAAGCACTGTCTTATTAATACCATAATCCATATGCACACAAGCAAATATTGCATTATTTTTCCATTAAAGTAAGTATCAGTAATGAACAAGAGGAAATTTTCATCTAGTAAATAGGAAAAAAAAATTCTTTGATTGTAATTATATTAACCAAATAAAATATCAAGATGTATTTAAACTAATACCTCAAGTCCTATTAGCTGATTATACCTGAGATTAAACTTCATGTAATTTGAATATCTTTAGCCCTCTGTATTATAGGTTTATGCTTATTCATTAGAAACTGTAAACTTCACAGGCTGATTTTTGTCTTCAATAAGAAATATTTTAGTGCTCTTCTATTCCCTTAAATAGTGTGGAGTTCAATACTTTCAGATCAAATGATTATACATAACTATAGAGCAGGTATCTTCTCAACTTTGCACTGTTGATATTTTGGGTTGGCCAACTCATCCTTGTGGGGATCCTGTCCAGTGCATTGTAGGATGTTTAGTAGGATCCCTGGCCTCTAACCCCTAACTACATGTAGTATCCCCACCCCAATTTTGACAACCAAATATTTCTCCAGGCATTGTCAAATGCGGTACTGCTGTAGAGGAATTAATATTCAACATTGTCTTCATTGTTCATCTTGGATTCATCAGTAATTATTTAAAGGGCTTTTCAACCTTAAAGAATCTCTTCAAATGCAAGTATGATTGGGAAAAGCAAAACTATGTTATTACCAGCTAACTCTTTAGCAGAAATTAATAGGTCACAATGCTTTTTAACAAAATAATAGGGTATAATATAAGAAATAGAACATGATATAGGACCAGGGGAATCAGAAAACAAATTGTGGGGAAAAGTTGGGAAAAGTGAAATAAGAGGCCATCAGATTTAAACTTCAGCTACCCACACTATCTGGGCCCTTTCTGTTATACCCAGGGTTACAGTTTATTATAGTAAAAGGATACAGATTAAAATCAGCAAAGGTAAAATGTATGTAGAACAGGGTCCTAGAGAAAATAGGGGCAAGCTTCAATTATCCTTTCCCAGTGGAGTTGTAAGGAAAGCACTTTCTGCCAGCAACTCTGTGTCACAATCAGGGAAATTCACCAGGGTCTTGGTGTCCAGAATTTTCATTAGGAGTTGGCATGTATGAAATGAGTGATCACATAACTGACCTCAGTTACTCAGTCTCCAGTCCCTCTCTAGGTCAAGTCATACCACATAGCCCAAGACCCCCATCATAAATCCCATGGTTATCTTAGACTATTTGACATGGCTCAAGGTCCCAGGTAAATGAAGACATTCTTCTCAGGTAGGATATTCCAAGAACTTAGAGGTTATCTCCCAAAAGCTGGTCAAGAGCGAAACCATTCTTTGGCATGTGCAGGCATTGGACAACCGAGGTCTGCTGAATAATCCTTTACTCTACATATTTGTTTCCTCACACCGTCCACCAGATCAGTGATACACAATCATAGGTATGCTAGGGAGTTCTCTAGCCCTTCAAAATTAGTTTTTTTTTTCAATGTCGTCATGTGTACATATATTGCTATTAATTTAAATGATTATTATGTATGTTTGCATTACCTACACATGTAATGTAAATAGGAAAAGCATCTTATATTGCACTAAAAAAGAAACTCAACGAGAGCTAATACATATTGTTTTCTGTGTGACAAACAGTTTATGTAGTTAAATAATTTAATTCTCACAATAACTCTATGCAGTGATGTATTGAGGGCTCTGCTACCTGTTTGCAAGGGCCAATTGTTAAATTTTCAGAAATTTTGTGAACCTATTGACATCACATTGATAGCTTGATGTTGGTCATGGTGGTAATATTTACATCATAGAAATTGGAAAATAGTGCACATCAGTATTCTCCCCACCCCTCAAAATCCAAGAGTTAAATATTTTAACCAGCATATCACTGACTATATTATTATATTATTTTACTTATAATTGTTTTTATGTCAAGTATTATTTTTAATATAGAAAGCAATTTTAGCAATACCAGTTTTTAAAGGATACATTTTATCAACTGATCTAAACTAAGACTTTTGTCCTTTAGCAAATTGCCGTAGGCATTGATTCATTTCTATCTTGACCCATTGATCACTAATTCCATTTCCATTGCTAGTTTTCCATACACTGTATGTGTTCTTTTTTTTTTTTTTTTTAAGAATTACCAGAGTGGGGGGCTTCCCTGGTGGCGCAGTGGTTGAGAGTCCGCCTGCCGATGCAGGGGACATGGGTTCGTACCCCAGTCCGGGAAGATCCCACATGCCACGGAGCTGCTGGGCCCATGAGCCATGGCCGCTGAACCTGCGCATCTGGAACCTGGGCTCCACAACTGGAGAGGCCACTACAGTGAGAGACCCGCATACCACAAAAACAAACAAAAAAAACCAAACAAACAAAAAAAGAATTACCAGAGGGGGGAGGAGCTTCAAGATGGCAGAAGAGTAAGACAAGAGATCACCTTCCTTTCCACAAATGCATCAGAAATACACCTACACGTAGAACAACTCCTACAGAACACCTACTGAATGCTGACAGAAGACCTCAGACCTCCCAAAAGGCAAGAAACTCCCCACGTACCTGGGTAGGGTAAAAGAAAAAAGAAAAAACAGAGACAAAAGAATAGGGATGGGACCTGCACCAGTGGGAGGGAGCTGTGAAGGAGGAAAGGTTTCCACACACTAGAAGCCCCTTGGCGGGCGGAGACTGCGGGTGGTGCAGGGGGGAGCTTCAGAGCCATGGAGGAGAGTGCAGCTACAGGGGTGCGGAGGGCAAAGCAGAGAGATTACTTAACAGAGGATCGGGGTCAACGAGCACTCACCAGCCCGAGAGGCTTGTCTGTTTACCCGCCAGGGTGGGCGGAGCTGGGAGCTGAGGCTCGGCCTTCAGAGGTCGGATACCAGGAGAGGACTGGGGTTGGCAGTGTGAACACAGCCTGAAGGGGTTAGAGCACTACAGCTAGCCGGGAGGGAGTCCAGGAAAAAGTCTGGACCTGCCGAAGAGGCAAAAGGCTTTGTCTTGCCTCTTTGTTTCGTGGTGCGTGAGGAGAAGGGATTAAGAGTGCTGCTTAAATGAGCTCCAGAGACGGCTGTGAGCTGCGGCTATCAGCGTGGACCCGAGACGCACATGAGACGCTAAGGGTACAACTGCAGCCACCAAGAAGCCTGTGTGCAAGCACAGGTCACTATCCACACCTCCCCTCCAGGGAGCCTGTGCAGCCTGCCACTGCCAGGGTCCTGGGATCCAGGGACAACTTCCCTGGGAGAACGAATGGCGCGCCTCAGGCTGGCGCAACATCATGCTGGCCTCTGCCACCGCAGGCTCATCCCACATCTGTACCCCTCTGTCCCCCCGGCCTGAGTGAGACAGAGCCCCCGAATCAGCGGCTCCTTTAACCCCATCCTGTCTGAGTGAAGAACAGACACCCTCCGGCGGCCTACATGCAAGGGCGTGTCCAAATCCAAAACTGAACCCCGGGAGCTGTGTGAACAAAGAAGAGAAAGGGAAATTTCTCCCAGCAGCCTCAGGAGAAGCGGATAATATCTCCAAAGTCAAATTGATGTGCCCTGCATTTTTGGGATACTTGAATAGAAAACGAATACTCCCAAATTGAGGAGGTAGACTTTGGGAGCAATGATATATATATACATACATATATATATTTTTTTCCCTTTTTCTATTTTTGTGACTGTGTATATGTATGCTTCTGTGTGTGATTTTGTCTGTATAGCTTTGCTTTTATCATGTGGCCTAGGGTTCTGTCTGTCTGTTTTTGTTTTATTATTTTTTATTACTTAAAATTTTTTTCTTATTAATTATTTTTTATTTTAATAACCATATTTTATTTTACTTCATTTTATTTTATTTTATCTTCTTCTTTCTTTTTAAATTTATTTCTTTTCTCCCTTTTATTATGAGCCATGTGGAGGACAGGGTGGTGGTGCTCCAGCCAGATGTCAGGGCTGGACCACTGAGGTGGGAGAGCCAAGCTCAGGACACTGGCCCACAAGAGACCTCCCAGCTCCATGTAATATCAAATGGTGAAAGTCTCCCAGATATCTCCATCTCAACACCAAAACCCAGCTCCACTCAACGACCAGCAAGCTAAAGTGCAAGATGCCCCATGCCAAACAACTAGGAAGACAGGAACACAACCCCATCCATTAGAACAGAGGCTGCCTAAAATCATAATAAGGCCACAGACATCCCAAAACACACTGCCAGATGTGGACCTGCCCACCAGAAAGACAAGATCCAGCCTCATCCACTAGAACACAGGCACCAGTACCCTCCACCAGGAAGCCTACAGAACCCACTGAACCAACCATAGCCACTGGTGACAGACACGAAAAACAGTGGAAACTATGAACCTGCAGCAAAGACGAGACCCCAAACACAGTAAGTTAAGCAAAATGAGAAGACAGAGAAACACACAGCAGATGAAGGAGTAAGGAAAAAACCCACCAGCCCTAACAAATGAAGAGGAAATAGTCAGTCTACCTGAAAAAGAATTCAGAATAATGATAGTAAAGATGATACAAAATCTTGGAAATAGAATGAAGAAAATACAAGAAACGTTTAACAAGGACCTAGAAGAACTAAAGAGCAAACAAGCAATGATGGACAACACAAAACATGAAAATAAAAATTATCAAGAAGGTATCAATATCAGAATAACTGAGGCAGAAGAATGGATAAGTGACCTGGAAGCTAAAAAAGTGGAAATAACTACTGCAGAGGAAAATAAAGGAAAAAAAAATGAAAATAATTGAGGACAGTCTCAGAGACCTCTGGGACAACATTAAATTCACCAATATTCGAATTATAGGGGTCCCAGAATAAGAGAAAAATAAAGGGACTGAGAAAATACTTCAAGAGATTATAGTTGAAAACTTCACTAATATGGGTAAGGAAATAGTTAATCAAGTGCAGGAAGCACAGAGAGTCCCATACAGGATAAATCCAAGGAGAAACATGCCAAGATACATATTATTCAAACTATCAAAAATTAAATACAAAGAAAAAATATTAAAAGCAGAAAGGGAAAAGCAACAAATAACATACAAGAAAATCCCCATAAGGTAAACAGCTGATCTTTCAGCAGAAACTCTGCAAGCCAGAAGGGATTGGCAGGACATATTTAAAGTGATGAAGGAGAAAAGACTACAACTGAGATTACTCTACCCAGGAAAGATCTCATTCAGATTTGGCAGAAAAATTAAAAGCTAAACAGACAAGCAAAAGGTAACAGAATTCAGCACCACCAAACCAGCTTTACAACAAATGCTAAAGAAACTTCTCTAGGCAGGAAACACAAGAGAAGGAAAAGAACAACAAAAATAAACCCAGAACTATTAAGAAAATGGTAATAGGAACATACATATTGTTAATTACCTTAAATGTAAATGGATTAAATGATCCAACCAAAAGACGTTGAATGGATACAAAAACAAAACCTGTATATATGCTCTCTACAAGAGACCCACTTCAGACCTAGGGACACATACAGACTGAAAGTGAGGGATGGACAAAGATTTTCCATGCAAAGGGAACTCAGAAGAAAGCTGGAGTACCAATTCTCATATTAGACAAAATAGACTTTAAAACAAAGACTATTACAAAAGACAAAGAAGGATACTACATAATGATCAAGGGATCAATCCAAGAAGAAGATATAACAATTGTAAATATTTATGCCCCCAACATAGGAGCACCTCCATACATAAGGCAAATACTAACAGCCATAAAAGGGGAAATCGACAGTAACACAATCATAGTAGGTGACTTTAACACCCCATTTTCACCAAAGACAGATCATCCAAAATGAAATTAAATAACAAAACACAAGCTTTAAATGATATATTAAAAATGATGGACTTAATTGATATTTATAGGACATTCCATATAAAAATAACAGAATACACATTCTTCTCAAGTGCTCATGGAATATTCTCCAGGATAGATCATATCTTGGGTCAAAAATCAAGCCATGGCAAAGTTAAGAAAATTGAAATTGCATCAAGTATATTTTCTGACCACAATGCTATGAGACTAGATATCAATTCCTGAAAAAAATATCTGTAAGAAATACAAACACATGGAGGCTAAGCAACACACTACTTAATAACCAAGAGATCACTGAAGAAATCAAAAAGGAAATTAAAAAAAAATACCTAGAAACAAATGACAATGAAAACACAACGACCTAAAACCTATGGGATGCAGAAAAAGCAGTTCTAAGAGGGAAGTTTATAGCTATACAAGTGTACCTTAAGAAACAAGAAACATCTCAAATAATCAACCTAACCTTACACCTCAAACAATTAGAGAAAGAACAACAACAACAACAAAAAAACAAAGTTAGCAGAAGGAAAGAAATCATAAAGATCAGACCAGAAATAAATGAAAAAGAAATGAAGGAAACAATAGCAAAGATCAATAAAACTAAAAGCTGGTTCTTTGAGAAGATAAACAAAATTGATAAACCATTAGCCAGACTTATAAAGAAAAAAAGGGAGAAGACTCAAATCAATAGAAGTAGAAATGAAAAAGGATATGTAACAACTGACACTGCAGAAATACAAAGGATCATGAGATTACGACAAGCAACTATATGCCAATAAAATGGACAACCTGAAAGAAATGGACAAATTCTTAGAAATGCACAACATTCTGAGACTGAACCAGGAAGAAATAGAAAATATGAACAGCCCAATCACAAGCACTGAAATTGAAACTCTGATTAAAAATCTTACAACGAACAAAAGCCCATTACCAGATGGATTCATAGGCAAATTCTATCTAACATTTAGAGAAGAACTAACAACTATCCTTCTCAAACTCTTCCAAAATGTAGCAGAGGGAGGATCACTGCCAAACTCATTCTACAAGGCCACCAACACTCTGATACCAAAAGCAGACAGGGGTGTCACAGAGAAAGAAAACTACAGGCCAATATCACTGATGAGCACAGATGCAAAAATCCTCAACATACTAGCAAACAGAATCCAACAGCACATTAAAAGGATCATACACTAGGATCAAGTGTGGTTTATCCCAGGAATGCAAGGATTCTTCAATATATGCAAATCAATTAACCTGATATACCACATTAACAAACTGAAGGAGGGAAACCATATGATCATCTCAATAGGTGCAGAGAAAGCTTTTGACAAAATTCAACACCAATTTATAATAAAAACCCTCCAGAAATAGGCATAGAAGGAACTTTCCTCAACATAATAAAGGCCATATATGACAAACCCACATCCAACATCGACCTCAATGGTGAAAAACTGGAACCATTTCCACTAAGATCAGGAACAAGAAAAGGTTGCCCACTCTCACCACTATTATTCAACATAGTTTTGGAAGTTCTAGTCACAGCAATTAGAGAAGAAAAAAATAATAAAAGTATCCAAATTGGAAAAGAAGAAGTAAAGATGTCACTGTTTGCAGATGACATGATACTATACATAAAGAATCCTAAAGATGCTACCAGAAAACTACTAGATTTAGTCAATGAATTTGGTAAAGTAGAAGGATACAAAATTAATGCACAGAAATCTCTTGTGTTCCTATATACTAATGATGAAAAATCTGAAAGTGAAATTAGGAAAACACTCCCATTTACCATTGCAACAAATAGAATAAAATATCTAGGAATAAACCTACCTAAGGAGACAAAAGACCTGTATGCAGAAAATTATAAGACACTGATGAAAGAAATTAAAGATCATACAAATAGATGGAGAGATATACCATGTTCTTGGATTGGAAGAATCAACATTGTGAAAATGACTATACTACCCAAAGCAATCTACAAATTCAATGCAATCCCTGTCAAACTACCACTGACATTTTTCACAGAATTAGAAAAAAAAAATCACAATTTGTATGGGATCACAAAAGATCCCAAATAGCCCAAGCAATCTTGAGAAAGAAAAACGGAGCTGAAGGAATCAGGCTCCCTGACTCTAGACTATACTACAAAGCTACCATAATTAAGACAGTATGGTACTGGCACAAAAACAGAAATATAGACCAATGGAACAGGATAGAAAGCCCAGAGATAAACCCTTGCACCTATGGTCAACTAATCTATGACAAAGGAGGCAAGGGTATACAATGGAGAAAATAGAGCCTCTTGTATAAGTTGTGCTGGGATAACTGGACAGCTACATGTAAAAGAACGAAATTAGAACACTCCCTAACACCATAGACAAAAATAAACTCAAAATGCATTAGAGATCTAAATATAAGGCCAGACACTATAAAACTCTTAGAGCAAAACATAGGCAGAACACTCTATGACATAAATCACAGCAAGATCCTTTTTGACCCACCTCCCAGAGAAATGGAAATAAAAACATAACAAACAAATGGGACCTAATGAACTTTAAAAGCTTTTGCACATCAAAGGAAACCATAAACAAGAGGAAAAGAACCCTCACCATGGGAGAAAATATTTACAAATGAAGCAGCTGACCAAGGATTAATCTCCAAAATTTACAAGCAGATCATGCAGCTCAATATCAAAAAAACAAACAACCCAATCCAAAAATGGGCAGAACACCTAAATAGACATTTCTCCAAAGAAGGTATACAGATTGCCAACGAACACATGAAAGAATGCTCAACATCATTAATCATGAGAGAAATGCAAATCAAAACTACAATGAGATATCATCTCACACCAGTCAGAATGGCCACCATCAAAAAATCTACAAAAAATAAATGCTGGAGAGGGTGTGGAGAAAAGTGAACATTCTTGCACTGTTGGTGGAAATGTAAATTGATACAGCCACTATAGAGAACAGTATGGAGGTTCCTTAAAAAATTAAAAATAGAACTACCATATGACCTAGCAATCTCACTACTGGGCACATACCGTGATGCAGACCTACTAGAGAATGGACTTGAGGATATGGGGAGGGGGATGGGTAAGCTGGGACCAAGTGAAAGAGTGGCATGAACAATATATACTACCAAACCTAAAATAGATAGCTAGTGGGAAGCAACTGCATAGCACAGGGAGATCAGCTCGGTTCTTTGTGACCGCCTGGATGGGTGGGATAGGGAGGGTGGGAGGGAGGGAGATGCAAGAGGGAAGAGATATGGGGACATATGTATATGTATAAGTGATTCACTTTGTTATAAAGCAGAAACTAACACACCATTGTAAAGCAATTATACTCTTATAAAGCTGTTAAAAAAATAATTGTTACACATAGAACAGGTAGGAAACAGACTGGAAGGGTCAAGGATGGATGCAATATTTATCTTAAGATATATTGTTATAGTTTGACAAGGAGACATGTATTCTTTTAATGTATTCAAACAATAAAATTAAGTCAAAATGGAAAAAAGAAAAGAATTACCATAAGTATTACTTGAGATTTAATCTTCCAAACATATTTTAATCCATTTTGACAGATATCATTATTTGGTATGAAAGGATTTACATATTTAGTCCTGGATAATTGCTATTTTGCCATTAAGGCCTTTTCCCATTCATAAACTGTGTGTCTTTTGACTTAACTGGATCGTTTTTAATGTGCTATGATAAAATATTCTGATATTTTCTATAAGTAGATCACCTGAGTATCTGGTCCCAAACGGTGTTTATCTAAGTCACATGCATTTGTCACTACAATGCTAACAGCTTACGTTGAAGTTCCTGATTCCAAGGACATCTGGGAATGGAGTATGTACTGTATCACTCTGAGTAGGACACTTCACTTTAACTGGTCTTAATAATAAGCTGCCCCTGCCTATCTTTATTCGTGCAGTTAAAAGAGTAAAACCCCCTACACAGGACTAATTTCTTGTTTGCTTTTTATTTATTTTTTTGCAGTACGCGGGCCTCTCAGTGTTGTGGCCTCTCCCGTTGTGGAGCACAGGCTCCGGACGCGCAGGCTCAGCGGCCATGGTTCACGGGCCTAGCCGCTCCGCGGCATGTGGGATCTTCTCAGACCGGGGGACGAATCCGTGTCCCCTGCATCGTCAGCCGGACTCTCAACCACTATGCCACCAGGGAAGACCCTTTTGTTTGCTTTAGTTTTTACTTTTAGGGTCTTGTTTAACTGAAACATTTCTCTCTTTAATTTACTAATTTAACTCTTCATTTGATTCAATGCCTTTCCCTCCTCATATTCAATAGATTCTTCCCAATAATCAATGCTCCTCTCAATAGTAACATCTTAATAATCTGGTAGGATTGCCTTAGCCTCCTTTTTATTGGGCCTCTTTTGGAAAATAATTTTAACCTGTAGTTCAGACCGAAGAGTATGGCATAAAAGTACAATTGTCCCTCAGTATCTGAGAATGATTGGGTCCAGGACACCTGCAAATACCAAAATCCATGGATGCTAAAGTTCTTTATATAAAAGGCATAGTATTTTCATATCACCTAGGCACATCGTCCTTTAAGTCATCACTAAATTTCTTATAATACCTAATACAATGTAAGTAGTTGTTGGAGCACGGAAAATTCAAATTTTGTTTTTCATTAATTTCTAGAACTTTTTAAGAATTATTTTTGATCTGAGGTTAGTTGAATACATGCATGCAGAATCTGAGATTATAGAGGGCCGACTCTACAGAGATGGGAGAGAAAAATGAGGAGAAAAAATATAGCACCCTGCCATAGTTTTCATTAGTTCCTTTTCCCATAACTTCCAAGTTAAGGCAAGTTTCTAAGTTTTGAGGTCTCACTTATTAACAGTGTAAGTTAATAAACTTTGATTGTTTAGTTTAGTTGTATTGAACAGTCGTTGAAGAGCTTCTTACCTATAACAACTTGTCATATAGGGCTTTTATTTTCAGTATGGTTAGTAAAATATGTCAAACAAACACAGTAGAAGAAATATAGTTTAGCAAAGGGATACTTAGAGGATACTTTATATTACTTTTTTCCCCAAATCTATAGAGTTTTGAAATCCTGCCTCAATTCAGAGTTTAGTCTTCTACAGTGAATTGTTCTGATAAGATTCAGTGCCACCAAAGTCCAGAATTCTTCTCAAGAGTAAAACATGTGAAAATTCATTTTGTTTTCTAGTGTGCCTCTTTCATTTTCAATCTGAAATCGAAAGAGCTTATCTCCTCCAGGAAAAAGGAATGACACAAAGTGATAACATATTCTGTGAAAAATATTAAAGAGAACGAAGCAATATCTTTTCTGTGACCATTCAAAGTTTAAGTCTTAGAAGTCTGAGTCAATAAACTATAGTGAATCTGTTAAATAGACCTATTTATATTAACCCTTTGAATGAAGTTGTAGTGCATGACTGTACTATACCTTATATCATTTTAGTAAAATATCTATCTAACATAGAAACAACAAAAAATGCGTCTATCTTCTTCTACATATTAGTGGGCTAATAAGCATAAACATTCAATTATTTCAAAGGATATTATGTTCTACTCAATAATGATGTAAAAAATGCTATACATTTACATAGTATTGCTCATTGTATTGGGTAGGATTCATCTTCACTAAGTAAGCATTCTAAGAAAGTGATAAGAGGAAAAAAAAAATCAGGTAATTTTGAAATTACTACTTACGTGGTCAGACCTTAGAAGCTTATCCTTAAAAAACTTTCCACAAAGATCTAACTCCTTTATATTAGGATTATGGTGAATCAGTCAAGTTTCAATGAGATTTGTTAGAGGGCTATGACCTAAGGAACTTGTGGGAGCTAGTTAAGCAGTCTCTCTAAGAAGTTTGTCTTCCTCTCTGATGCTAAAACTTGAATAGCACAGGGCAAGCAGTTGAAATAGGAACATAGATGCGAGGTTGGCAAGATCAAATGTAAGCTGGAATTTACAAGAAGAGCTGCAGCTCATAAAGATAGACTAAAACACCTGTCAATTTTCATTGCCTCTGACCTTAGTAGAATGAAGGCCCTGAAGAAACCAAGGCCCCTTATTATGGAGCCAACACACACACAAAAGTACACGTGTTCAATGCAGGATTCGGAGAAGCTGAAGAAGGATCCAGTACTTAAGGATTTAGAAATTAACGATAAAATCTGAACAGTCTCAGAATATATTTTAGCATATCTTTAGCAAATAATTTGAATGACTATGAAATAAATTTCATTTTTGTCATTAGAAAAGGAGCTACTTAATGATAGACTTGATAGAATTAATTATTTGTCTCACTGTCTTCCCACTTCCATTTAGGTAGCATCTCCTATGTTTTATTTATTTTTATATTTTAGTAACCCTCGTTGGTATGCAAAGCAGTTTGAAATATTAGTGTGCAATTTTCATTTAGAATTCCATTTTTCATCACCTCTCAAAGGCAAAGGAGGCATAAAAGCAGAGATTAGAAAATATGTTTTTTTCCCTTTGGTATTGGTTTTCACATTCACTGCCTTTCAGTTCAGTGGAGTGTTTTACATTTAAATGGCTCGATTTATTGTTGCTACAAAGGACACAATCTATAAAGAAGTGAGGAGGTTTTATTATATTTTTCATCAACAATTGATGTAAAGGGCTAGGGTGTAGTTTCTATGTTTACTATGATTTGTCTTGTTTACTTTTCTCTTTCATAAATGATAGGAATTAAAGTCAAATTTTTAAGATTATTATAAGTACTTGTTTAGAATGTGTGTAGTAGAAGTAGTTAAAGCTGGGGAAATGTTTCACATGTGAATAAAAGGGAGAAATTCTGTAGTTGTCTGGATAGCTATCTGATTTTTTTCCAATAGTTTTTTTCCAACAATTGTAAGAAAGTTTGTACAGGATATGGAGAGGAAAGTGTTGTGTTGGCAGAAATGAGAATTGTTTCATAAAACAGAAAAAGAAAGTGTATTTTCATTTTCTTTGGAAGTGATAAAAGAAAGTTTTTGTTTTTTCACTCTCCTCTCCATTTGCAACTAGAGATTTAAAGTATACTGGCATTCTCTATATACCATGAAATCTCTTTTCATTCTCACAATTAAATGAATAGATTTTATCATCATAATCATTTTAGAGATGAATAAAATATACATCTAATAATTGTCAGAATTAAATTTAAATCTGTAGGACTACAAAGCCTGTACTCTCTCCTACATAACACAGACTCTAAATATCAGTGGATTATGTAAGTAGATGCACATAGCATTCTATGATATGTCATAGGATTATTATTTTAATTCTATTTACAGCAGTACCAACATATAATACTTGGAGACACATTTAACAAAGGACATGACAGATTTTTAAGCTGAAAACTACAGAACATTACTGATAGGAATTTTAAAAGATCTAAATAAATAGTAGGATAACACTGTCCATAGTTTGGAAGACTTAATATGCCTAAAATGACAATTCCCACAAAAGTGATGAATAGATTTTAGATAGAGTACAATACCATTAAGACATTAGCAGGGTTTTTTTGGGGGGGTGGGTATAAAATGACAAGCTACCAAAATATAAGAAAAGTTTTTCCAGCTTTACTGAGCTATGATACACTTGATAGAATAATTTACTTGATATAAGTAAAAATTATATATATATAAAGTGTAGGACTTGAGGTTTTGACATATGTATACATTGGGATATATAAAAAATATACACAATCAAGCTAATTGACATATCCGTCATCTTACATAGTTATCATTGTCTCTGAGCAACTTATAAAATGAAGAAACACATTGGAGGCTTTAAACTACTTGTAATAGTGTTCCAATGAGCAATATATGATAAGTATATAGAACACAATACAGAATATAGATTTACACATAAATGGCCAATAGATTTTCAACAAAGATACCGACTCAATTAAGGGGAAAGAAAATCTTTCTGACCAACGGTATTGGAAAAAAATCAATATCTATGTGAAATATATCTATGTAAGATATTAAGAATATTGACTTTCCTTCATACTGCACACAAAATTAGCTTAAAACATATCATAAACTCTAGTATAAAAGCTAGAATAATATAAACTTCTAGACAAAAAATAAAGAAAAAATATTTGTAATATTAGAGTAGGCAAGTATGTTTTAGGAAAAAAAAAGTCAGGCATACTAAACAAAATTAAAATGATAAACTGGACTTGATCAGAATAAAAACCTAAGAAAATATAAATGAAAATTACAGAATGGGAGAAATATTTGCAATATGCATATCTGAGAAAGGATTTACAGGCAGAATATATAGAGGACTTTTATAACTCAATCATGAAATGGGAAACAACCAACTAAAAACAGGCAAACATTTGAACAGGCACTAGACAAAATAAAACTAAAAAACAGTCATTAAGCAATGAAAATATGCTCATCAAAACCAGAAATAAAGTGAATACAAATTAAACCAAAAAAATGAGATTCTACTAGATATCTTCTAGAATGGCTAATGCTAAAATGACCATGTATTTGGTGAGGCTTTGGAGCAACTGAAATTCTCCTACATTGCTAGGAGTATAAAACTGAACAACCGCTTTGGAAAATATTTTGTCTATTTCTTTAAAAAATTTAATGTACTCCTATATGACCCAGTCTTTCCACTCCTAGATACTTAATCAAAAGAAATGAAAACATATATCCACACAAAGACATGTACATGAATATTCATAGCAGCAAAATTCACAATAGTCAAAACCTGAAAACGAACTGAATGTCCATCAACATATAAATGGATAAATGAAGTGTATTGTCTTTCAATGGAATACTTCTCAAGAACAAAAGGAAACAAATTACCATAAACATAACTCCATGGATGAATCTCAAAATCACGCTGAATGAAGGAAGCCAGGAACAAAATACAGCACATAAAATGCAAATTAGCCTGTAGAGAAGAGAAGCGGTCAGCCATTGCTGAATCCAGGGGTGGAGGGAGGGATGGTTTGCCAAAAGGCATGAGAAATTGTGTGTTGCAGGGGAAGGGGAGGTAGAAATGTACTAGATTTTGATCATTATGGTGATTGCAGAGATTTATAGCACTGTCACAAGTCATTGAACTGTACAGTTGAAATGGATGAAGTTTATTGTACATAAATCATTCCTCAATAAAATCAATGAGAAATCAGTAAAAATTATGACTAAAAATCTTCTTAGTGTGATGAGTAAGCTAAATCGAACAGTGATGGGACTTCTTATAAATGTCCACAGTCCTAGTATTATTTTAACATGATTCATAAAAGCATTTGATTGACCTACAAGGAGATATAGTAGCACTTAACAAGAATCAGCAGAATTGCAAAATTTACTTACATTCCAAAGATTGCTTAAATGCTAAATTGATTTAGGAGGCATAAATATACTGCAGTCCTTTTTAAATATCATTAGGAATAAAAGACGATGAATATGAATTGAAAAAATATCTTGGAAAATGGACTATACAAAGCAACTTTGTACATTTAAATGAAAAGGAATCAATTTGAACTGTCTATTTCTCAGTGTTCCAAAGGTCTCAGAAATTTTGTAAAGAAAATAAGAAAATTTGCAAAAATATCTCATGTAGACATGAGACATTTATGTTTTTAAAATAAAATGACTGCATTGCTGTCTATTATTTGCTATCCTATTTGATAAAATTTTTATACAGCAACTATGTTTCCCTTTCCTTTCTTTTTATACTTTTGCCATTGCCAAAGTATCTATTGGAGATTTACTATGAGGGCAAAATTAAATTAGTTGCCATAGTGGCAATAGAATAAGAGAAATATTTCCTACTGTCAGAAATACTACTTATGAAATTGAAGTTAAATTGAGCATGCTTTGAATTTTAAATGGTATTAAAATTATTGACAAAATATGTTCCTACAATTAAACTGTTTTTCATAAAATAGTAAAGAACTAAATAAATCTGCTGGATTCCAAAGCTAATCTTTGAATTTTAAAACCCTATATAAATCATAATATTTTAATAAGGAAAGGGAATTCAGAATGTCTACCCATTCTGAAGTAGCCATGAGTAATAAACTTTTCAATAAAAAAAAAAATGGTTGGGAGAAAATAGAAAGCACAGGGCTTAGCACAATATCATTTTTGTTGTATAAATTATTAAAGTTTTGGAATATATGCCATATGCAAAGAAAACATATACTACAATGAAATCAACTACATTAAATCTATATGCTCTAAAGGGAAACACATCTGGAATATTAAAAGAATAGTTTAATAGTGTTCTGGGGTTGGCATAACAAAGTAGTATAAAATGGGTAACTTATACAACACAAAGGTATGGTTTCACAGTTCTGAAGTCTACAAGTTAGAAGTCTGGAATCAAAGTGTGGGCAGGGCTGGTTCCTCCTGAAGGCTGTGAGAGAGCATCTGTGTCATGCCTTTCCCAGTTTCTGGTAGCTTCAAGAGTTCCTTGGCTTGTAGATAGTGTTCTCTCTGTGTCTTCACATTGTCTCCCATTTACATGTCTGTCTCTGCATCCAAAATGTCCCCTTTTTATAAGGACACCAGTCATATTAGATTAGGGATGACTCTAATTGATCAGCTGCAAAGATCTAGTTTAAAAATAAGATCACATTCACAGGTACTGGGAGTTAAGACTTCAAGATATTTTGGGGGGACAGAATTCAAACCATAACAAGTACTTCAAGTATTACTGCAAAATAATTCAAGATCTGTTCAGGGAATAATGTAATATGATAATATTTAGCACTTTTAGTATATTGTTTTCTCTACCCAAGTTAGATTTACACTCTTAGGCTTTAAAGTAAAGTGTGATTACAATCTTTGTAAAATGAGAAATTAAATCAAAAAAAGCTAGTCAAAAATGTGAGAAAGGTAGAGAGTAGAATAAAGGAATTACCTTATTTATTATAAGGAATTACCTTATAATAAATATCAATTGGTTGGATATTGACTTGGAAATGAAAAAGAAGTAATTGCTAAGATGCAGCAAAGTTTCACGTAATATAAATGTCTAATTACATCTGGCTACTAAATGGTTAATCAATAAAATATACACCTCTCATTATTCTAACTACCTAGCACATTGCACACTATTGTGTCAAAATAGGTAAAAGTGGGTTGAGAGGGCTTCCCTGGTGGCACAATGGTTGAGAGTCGGCCTGCCGATGCAGGGGACACGGGTTCGTGCCCTGGTCCGGGAAGATCCCACATGCCGCGGAGCAGGTGGGCCCGTGAGCCATGACCGCTGAGCCTATGTGTCCGGAGCCGGTGCTCCGCAACGGGAGAGGCCACAACAGTGAGAGGCCCGCGTACCACACACACACAAAAAATGTGGGTTGAGAGACGGGAGCTTTTAGTGTATTTATCTAGTATATAATACCTAAATAATATTACTGAAAGAATATAAACTTGCACAATTGACTTAAACCGTATCTGTTATATGAATTTGCAATTGTCTTAGTTTTAAATTTACAAATGAGATGAGATGATGGGAGGAATATCCTAAAAGATAGTAGAATCAAATTTAAAATAAACAATAAGCAACTCAGTTGATTTAAGTAGTAAACCCAATCAGGATGTATTAATATGATATAGAAAAAAGACAGAAATCTTTGTTGTCAAAAACGTGTTGGGCTTCCCTGGTGGTGCAGTGGTTGAGAATCTGCCTGCTAATGAAGGGGACACGGGTTTGAGCCCTGGTCTGGGAAGATCCCATATGCCGCGCAGCAACTAGGGCCATGAGCCACAACTACTGACCCTGCATGTCTGGAGCCTGTGCTCCGCAACAAGAGAGGCCACGATAGTGAGAGGCCTGCGCACCGCGATGAAGAGTGGCCCCCACTTGCCACAACTAGAGAAAGCCCTTGCACAGAAATGAAGACCCAACACAGCCAAAAATAAATAAATTTTTTAAAAAGTGGTAATTTAGTAAAGTATGGAAAACATATTTTTTTGTTTGTTTTGTTTTTGTTTTTTTGTGGTACGCCAGCCTCTCACTGTTGTGGCCTCTCCCGTTGAGGAGCACAGGCTCCGGACGCGCAGGCTCAGCGGCCATGGCTCACGGGCCCAGCCGCTCCGCGGCATGTGGGATCTTCCCCGACCGGGGCACGAACCTGTGTCCCCTGCATTGGCAGGCGGACTCTCAACCACTGTGCCACCAGGGAAGCCCTGGAAAACATTTTATATCTTTACTAAAGATGAATAAAATAACAGCAGAAATAATAGAATGATAGTCATCTAAGTAAAATTTCATTATTCCATTTTAGTCTGTGTTTTCTACAGTTTAATTATGTTGTCCATTTCTTCACATGAAACCATCATAAACGCATTACAAACAAAAATGATACATAAATATACATTTGATATAACTTGATGACATGTAATGTGGACTGATTCAAGTGTCTGAACACATATTATTTAGAATATGATGGGACCTTGACTGGCAAAACTAAAGAGGTGAGAATCAGAATCAATTAGATTTTACAGTTAAAAAATCCTATTCTATGTAAGGAATACCTATCTGGTCCTGGTAAAGTTTTAACTGTTCAGAGATGAAATGGGCATTTATGTTGTTCTTTGCTTAAGACCTCTGTTCTCTTTGAAGAACACTTTATCTTATTCCAAACAAGCCACTTGACCAGTAGTAGCCACAGATCTACAGATTATTTAAGGGGAAGTCAGAATAGTTTTTTTTAGTGATGTTTTAAAGTGTAGTTCTCCACTTGGCTATGTTATAAAAGAGACTTGGTGAGCTCTAAGATTCAATGAGTCTATGATTCTAATGATGTTTACAATAATCTCTGATATTTACAAAACACAGTCCTTCCATTTCTTTTTTCTTTATAATCTTTTGATGTTCCTACTACCTGGTTTCTTTTATAAATTTATTTATTTCTTTGGCTGCATTGGGTCTTCGCTGCTGTGCACGGGCTTTCTCTAGTTGTGGCAAGCAGGGGTTACTCTTCGTTGTGGTGCGTGGGCTTCTCATTGCAGTGGCTTCTCCTGTTGCAGAGCACGGGCTCTAGGCACATGGGCTTCAGTAGTTATGGCCCAAAGGCTCTAGAGCGCAGGCTCAGTAGTTGTGGCACAAGGGCCCAGCTGCCCCACGGCATGTGGGATCTTCCCGGACCAGGGCTCGAACCCGTGTCTCCTGCATTGGCAGGTGGTTTCTCAACCACTGCACCACCAGTGAAGCCCCAGTCCTTCCATTTCTTTTCTATTTTTTTCTTATTCAAAGCAAGATTTTTTTTTTTTACTTCAACTGATGTTTATATCTGTGAGTGATACATTGGCTTCACCCATAGTTTTTACAGGATTCTGAGGAAATAAGAATTTTGAATAGATAGGTCACTCCTTGTACTGGTTAGGATGATGCCATTCTGTTCATAATAATGAGTTATTCTCTGATAGTCTACTCAGGTTTAAATCAATAATAATAGAAAGGCAGAACTGGAAGATGTAACATTTAGAAAGAATCGCAAGGCAAGCCTTGGACATCGCAGTGAGAAGCGCTACAGGAAGCTGCCATTAACCATCAGACTAGGGAATTGGTTTGATATATCAACACAATTCAAATCCTGATCCCTGGCTACATGGTTTAGCACACATAAAATGTGAATCAGACACTTGGTGATGACTGTCTAGCAACCAAGGACAGTTGAGACTAATATAAAAATAGAATGTCCTTTATTCATTTAAAACGAACATTATAACTATGAAACTGGGTGGACTTTGGTACCCTTTGTCCAGTGAATTCTCTCTGGGGTTAGAATATAGAGGGATACAAATTATAATTAATAAACAAATAAGGATATGGCTCAAATATGGGGAGTGATCAGTATAATTCAATTTTCTGATGGCAGTGTGCAAGCAGACTTATGTGCTCAGCCCCACAATAAACTGAAACTTCCAACGATAGAAAATAACCCACTTTCACTTTGAAGAGTATTCACATTTAGACAAAAAAACTTATTGTCCCCTATAGCTCTGTGACTTGAGCACAATTATGCAGATAGTTAATTGAGTTAATAGGGACACAAGGTTCAGACACTAGTTAATTGAGCTAATAGGGTCAGTAAGTTCAGAGGTCTTTCTTACAAATGAGTCCTCTGTAAGGCCAGAGGTAAAATTTATGCTTGAAGGAGTCTTGAGCCTGAAAACATTTTATCACTTTATCATAAAATTTAATTCATGTGCATTTCATTTATCATTAAGTTCAGCAAGTGGCTCTGCCAATAAAAACACTCTCTTAGTTCCCAGCTTAGCGGGAATCCTTAGTGCATTTTTGGATAATCTTTAAAAAAACTAACATATGACTTGATATAACTTGGATATTTTATGAGAATTATTATTTCCTTCAAAACACTCTAAAAGTAACAAATGCACAAAGTACAACTATAAAGATACAAGTTCCTCTATTGATTTCCAGCACTAATTATCAGTGGGAAACATATTGTCTCCAAGTGGGCAAAAAATGGTTCTTGGTGGTAGTGAAAAATCTTAAACTTTTTGTACAAAGCAAAGATAACCAGTACATAAAGATAAACCAGATGGACAGTATGTCTGTGTTATTAAAGTTTCAAGGGTGGTTTATTAGAAAAAAAATATTCAAAGATAGTAGAGGAGGATGATAATTTAAAAAAAGGTGAAGAAACAGTTATTTACAGAAATAATTTACTGAAACAATCTTTGCTTACCTAAAGAAAAGTCAGATGACTTTTTGAAAATCAGCTGAAAAGAATTATTGACACTCTTACAAGAAGAAGATCCCTTTAAGATCATCACATCCCAATGCAGAACTCTTGGTTCATTTTTCTTCTTCACACTCTTTGTCCTTCATTTTATCTGATATTTTCCTTCTGCTCAAATCTTCACTTGAAAGCTTCATGGTCAGTAATTATTCCTTTCAAAACACATTTTTCTCAAGAATCACCTGCAGTTCCTTCCCTTGTTAGGAATCCTGTGCTCCAGCACGGTCAACTATAGTTCAGAAATTCAAATGATGTTCATAATCAACTGGGGAGTTTTTTTGTTTTGTTTTGTTTTGTTTTGTGTTTATATCTTCCTATTTTTTCAAGAGTAACATATTTCCCCTGGACACAAAAATGAAAATATCACCATTTGTCTCATGACATTAAGTACCTGAAATTCTTAAAAAGTATAACCTCAAAGATTCTCACTTATGTGAGGAGAATGTGAAAAAAGTGACACGTCTAAGATTCTGGGCTATTCCTTGCAACAGTGTGGATAAACATTCCAGGAAGGCTGCATGTCCTCTGATAACTCAAATATCTATTTGTCGGTATGATACTACACAGTACCTACTTTCACCATCATCACTGATCCAAAATGAATCTACAGTACAATTCAATTGTTGAAAATGTGCAAAGGATATAATCCATTTACATTTCTGCTAAAATATCTATCCCTCAAAGAAATGTTCACTAACTAAAAGAATAGTAACCCCTCAATTTCTGTCATTATAATGCTTTCTTGTTTGTTTTTCAAAGCTTACCACTACCTGATATATTATAGCTTTATGTGCTCATTTATTTATCATTTGAGTTCATGCTCTAAGTGATATGCTTGTGGAAAACACATTTTCAGATGTGTTCACCATAAGTATACTCCCGGCCTGTCACCAAGAAGGTGACAGTAATTATCTGTGGAATGAAAGTAATGTTAAGTGAAAAACAAATGGTACTTCTAAAAAATTGTCTCAGTGAGACTAAGATGATATTATAATTTCAAATTACATGCTTCCAAAATAAATGTACTGATTTTAGCAAGGGATATTTTATATTATCATCATAAAATAATCAGTATTACTAAATGGCACCTAGATATTATATTCCAATTCCTATTACAAATTCCCATTTAGTGCTTTAAAATGTCATTTTCTAATATAGGATTACTATATTTTCATCTGGGAAAATAAAGCCTTCTGTAATTTAATACAAATTACTCAGGTTACTAACATTTACTAACATTTCCAAAAACATGGCATTTTGTGATATCTCCCATTATCAGTAATCTGAAAACTTATAAAATTGAAATATCCATACTTGAGAATGAAATAATGTGACACATTGGAATGTAGAAAAAATTTAATTTGAACATTTAAATTATGACACAGGTGTTAAAAATAAAATTTGTTTTCTGGACAAATTCTTTGGTTATGATGCAATTATCTTAAGTCACTTCAATAGTTTCCTTCTCAGTAAGAAGTGAATTTGAAATAATAAAGCTCAGAATTGTGATCTTCCACATTCTGGGTCAAGTTTTCATTCTGTATTAGGTTTTCTTTATGTATTGATATCACTTGCAAGTTGTCAGGAAGTGTACATGAAAGTGCATTTTTGTTTTGAACTGGATCCATTCAATCTCCCTGCAACCTGAAACTATCCACAGGGGTGTTAGGACAAGGCTGTACTGAAGACTTTTATCAATTTCTCTGCAGCCAAGTGGCCCATTGAAATCAGCATGCTAGTCAGTTCTGCCCCTCAGATCCTTTCTAAAAGATATCCTGAGACTCTTAAGGGACCCCGAATGGTACTTTGGAAAATTCATGTGGCCATACTCTGCTCAGGGGATAATAAGAGCCTTACATGACACAGATGATATGAATAAAGATGTATACAGGAAAAATAAAACCAGCAAAGAACATATAAAAAAATACAAAAGCACACTATAGCCAACAAAAGTAAACTTAAACAATCATCATGTACTTTTGCTATCTGTGGTAGGCTGCATTACTGCTCACTGATATCTGCTGCTCCTTCCTGGAAGGAGATATTCTCCCAATAAAACTTGGCTCAACTACATGACTTGTTTGGTCTGATGACATGGGAGAGGAAGTAATATGTCACTTCTGGTAAAAGAACCATCATGCTTTCTCTTTCCTTTTCCTATGAAGACTAACAATGGTCCTCCTATTGGTTGCTCCTTCAGCTTGAATTCTGGAGTGAAGATATTGTACAAAAAAAGAGTCACAGCTGCCCCATGGTGGATACACAGCAGGAGCAAAAAGCAAACAGCTCTGAATGAGCCAGAGAAGAAGAGAATACTCAGCCACCGACTGAGATAAATGGTTTCCTAAACTAATCTGTAAAATAGCAAGAGGCCTCACATGCACAGAATGCAGGTAACCAGTGCTTCAGGGTTTACTTGAGGGTATCCAACCAATGTGAAAGTGGAGAACATCAAGAACATATCTTAAAAATCCTATTGAAAAATTTGACCTCAGATTAAAAGCTAGAAAGCTTTACAAGAGGCTACATTTTGTCAGTTATGGCAAAAAATAATACTTATTTCTCTACCCAGTGCCCTCAAAACAAGGGTTCAAGGGAGTACTGTAAAAACAATAGGACCCTATTGTTTATTCCAGTTTAAAAATAATATTTAAAGATTATCATACTTCCTCCACTTCACATGGCCCATTTTTACTACTTTCAGATTGTGTCAGTAACATTTTTATTTCTCGATTAAGGAATAGATTTTGTAACCATCAACCATCCTAAGTATGACCCATGAAGCTGTTACATATATAGGCACTTAAACCTCAAAAGAAAATTGACGCTCTAGATTATATGAAATTAAGTATTTCTGAGAAACTTGGGAGTAAATGCCTATTTGTTCTATTTAGGAAAATATTATCTATCCCTTTGTAATTTATATAGCATTACAAACACTGCTCAATTAAAACACAAGGTCATATGAAGAAACATTTCAATAGAACAATTGATAAAATATCATTATTTTCATCATATATTAGGGTGATTTTTTTTTTATAGCGACCTGATCAATAGCCATGTTCAGTGGATTATAGTAAAAATAACTATTGTGCTGTGAGGATTTACATCAGGCACTGTGCCAAGAACTTTGCATACAATATTACAGTGAATTCTTGCAAGAATTTGAGAAGTAAGTTCTGCTATTATTTTCAATTTACCAATGTAAATTGAAAATTACAGGGATTAAACATCTTGGACAAAGTACAAAAATCATGAAGTGATAAACATGGTGTTTGAAACCTGATCTACCTGAATTCAGTCTCTGCTTTTCTCCAGTATATAAGGCTGTCTGTTAGAAGCTCTTAAATCTTGGAATCTTCACTTTCCTTTCCCTCTTCCAGTTTTCTAGCTCAGACAAGCGTCATGTCTTTTCTTTTCAGTTACTAAGAGCACCTTCTTTTTGATTTGCTGTCTCCACAATGTAAATCTAATCAAGTTACTCACTACTCTACTGCTTAAAACAGGTCCAGACAAGACTATTTATTACCTGGCTCCTGCTTCCCTGTGTAGACTTAGCCCACAAAACTCCCTAGTTTATAAGTAGCGCTCTAATTTTACTTTTTGTTCTTTAGTTCACTGAGGATGCCAAGTTACCTCTTGGCTTGATACCAGTGCCTGCATCTTCTCTGACTCCTTTCCCAGAAAACACTATGTCTTCATGTCCTAACTCAAAATTCACATCTTACTCAAAAATTGGTCTCACCTGAAAAAGCCTGCCTAGATGCCTGTACCCCAATTGTATCCAGATAGTCCACTAGCCTCTTTGATTTGAAAGGCAAGCATATTGGTGAATAGGAGAAATTTACACATTACTGAGGAACGACTGCCAATGATAATCTGGATGATTTCTCCATTGGTCCACCTGCATACTATCTTTTCTCAGGTCAGGAACTGAAATACTAACACTACAGCGGTTTCTCTGGAATGATTAGGCCTGTCTTGTAGCAATGTTTTTTTCAGTGGAACTAAAATTCACAGGTCCATGGCTGGAGTCTATTATCCAGTGTACTGGATAATAAATCAGAGATTGAACCTAAATACTGATTAAAATAAAAAAGCAAGGTCCTAACTGTTCCATCATTATGGAAAGTTCATCCCTTCTCCTTCTCTCCCAATCTACCTGTGTTCTAATTTGACATCGTGACACACCACATTTGTTTACAGGGCAGTAGATGTGAGGGATAATATAATCTAGTGTCCTCTAGTGTCCTTATCTTTTAATGCACTACCCCACCCCAGACCCACTATTACTCTTTGATGTAGCTCCACAGTTCTGTCCAAACTCAGAAGGTGAGATGGATTGAAGGTTATTATCTATCTCAATATTGTCTGTTTATTTTTTCTACCAATTTTTTCATTACCATTTGGAAGGCTTGCATGACCAGAGTCCAACCTGATCTAATGTCCCTCATATAAACAAGTAATAATTATTTCAAGGCCTTCTCACTAAATTGGCACCAGGAGCCCATATTTGATGCTTGGTTCCTTAATGTTAGAGATAGATAAAATTAAGGAATTAACCAGCATTTTTTTTGAAGGTGGTACAAGAAAATGAAGAGCAGTCAACCAGTCCTTTTTCACAACTTTTTAGAAATCTCTTACAACATGTAGTCATGAGGAACTAGATGGTACTGAATGATATTTGACTATGGACACCAATATACTGCAACCATATTCTGACTGTCACATGTTTTCCCCATGATGCTCCAAACACAAATGAGTAGGCAAAGGGATAAAAAATAATCTAGTCTGACTGTTAGTGCTACAATTCCACTGCTCCCTGTAAAAATGCTGAAGCATCTTTTTTTTTTTTTTTTTCAGTACACGGGCCTCTCACTGTTGCAGCCTCTCCCGTTGTGGAGCACAGGCTCCAGATGTGCAGGCTCAGGGACCATGGCTCACGGGACCAGCCGCTCGGCGGCATGTTGGATCTTCCCGGACCAGGGCACGAACCTGTGTCCCCTGCATTGGCAGGCAGACTCTCAACCACTGCACCACCAGGGAAGCTCCTGAAACATCTTTTTAAGGTTTAAAGGGCACAGGGACAACTCTGTCTTCATTGTCAATTACAGTCTTTATATTGACCAACCCCTACTAAAGAGTAGGAGGTTATGGTGAATTAGTATTGGAAAGCAGTCATTGACTGAACATTTGAAGTATATTTCCTAAAATAATTAGTTCCAGTTTTAGCTAATAAATTAACCTACTAATATCTAATAAAATTAATCTACACATGGATAAGAGACACTTGACTGTATCAGGTTTAGGAAACTGTATTCCTAAATAAAGATTATGAACCAATATTCTAATGAAAAAACTATTTTTTCTAGGAAACATATTAAAAATCAGCCAAAAATTATACATAGTAATTTAAGTAATGTTAAGTGAAATGTTCTTTTTTGGTACAAACATTTATAGTTTAAATATGTTTTAGAATATGATATTTGGGTTATTTTAAAACCAGTTTAATGGTTAGAAATATCTAACATAAATGACAGTCTTCTTTGCCCTTGGCATAATACAAAATTGTGAATTATAGAAAAAAAGAAAGTATCGCAGTAATGTTAGAAATGAAATTATGCCTACTATACTTTATAGATTTATTCAACAATATGTATTCTTCAAAAACAGTGTTTTCTATAAATCTATCAGACCATGATGAATTACAGATATTAAACAACAGAAAATTTAAAACATAACAATCTTAAAAGGAGCCATTTAGTCAGAATTAAAGTAATACCAGATGGACATCGAAATCTATAAAAAGGAATGATGAAAATCCAAAGTAAATATGTAGGTAAATATAAAATCAATATTCCCTTTGGACTTTCCATGCCCAGGGACCAGTAGATGAAAACAAAAGAATCACTATCTCAACACCATAATTGACCATGATAAGCAATAAGAGGTAGGGCTGGTATTACATTGCGGGTAGGCTGCGATGTGTTTTGGACTCAGAAGTTTGCCTTCCCATTGCTCTTTTAATTCTCTCTCACCATTATGAGTTTGAATGGATCAGTGCAGTAACCTTGATTAAGAAATATGTGGTTATGGGCTTCCCTGGTGGTGCAGTTGTTGAGAATCTGCCTGCCAGTGCGAGGGACACAGGTTCGAGCCCTGGTCTGGGAGGATCCCACATGCCACGGAGCAACTGGGCCCATGAGCCACAACTACTGAGCCTGCACATCTGGAGCCTGTGCTCTGCAACAGGAGAGACCGCGATAGTGAGAGGCCCATGCATGGTGATGAAGAGTGGCCCCCGCTTGCCATAACTGGAGAAAGCCCTTGGACAGAAGCGAAGACCCAACACAGCCAAAAATAAATAAATTAATTAATTAAAAAAAAAAAAGAAATATGTGGTTACCAAGGCTCAGACATCTATGAAATGAGGATTTTGACGAAACCACAAGTCAGCAGCCATGAAAAGCAGATGTGATCTTGGTAGTGAGGAGGGCTGTAGTTCTTCCCACTAATCTGTTTCTTCTAAGTTTCTTCTCAGGAAGGCAGGTCCACAGGAATCCTAGACACCAATCACATGTGAAAAAGAAACTCACTGTTGTTCAAGTTGTGGACTGTGAGAGCAATGAATTTGTACAGCTCAGATAACTATTCACAAAGGAAGATGCCATTCAGGTATAAGAAGTACAATTAACTGACATTCTCCAGCTCTGACTAACTGCAGTATCAGTATCTGACTAACTTCACACTTAGATCACACTCATCCCAGGAATATCCAGCTATTGGTTGGTTGACCTGTAGGTACCAGAGTTGGGTCATTTCTTCTCAGTGAAGAACTCTGACAGGCAGTCTCTGCTCTGGAGGTCCCTGAAGAATTAGTCAAGAACTTGTGTATCTGAATTGTGGTCCAAGCCTCTTCTTGCTCATCTTGTTTCCATACCTGTTTCTATTTACAAGTATTAGGTCTGCATTGCAGTTTGGAAAATTTCTTTGCCCCACTCTGTTTTGTATGCAATATATTTCACAGGTATCAGCCCCAAATAGACCTCTTCAACTTCCTACCCCATCTCAGCATCTGCATCCCAGACAACTAATGAATGCATATATTTATCCAAAATGTCAATAAAGCAGTATCTGCAAATATAAAAATTTAGTTGAACAACTACTGCACTAATTTGATCAATGCAGACAATAATTATACCTGATTTAAAACTCAGAGATTTTCTTTTCCCTTTATGGATGCATAAGAATTGTTTTACTCCAGTTATTTGGGTCATTTATTTAGTTTACCATTAAACATTATATCTGAGGAGACCTAAAGAATTTTAAAATATCAGCTTTATGATTAATTCCTTTCTATTACTGACTTTAAGCTTAAAATATTACCACAGTGCATGTAAATAAGCACCTTAATAATTACCCCACAGGAGGAGTAGTAATAGTGCAACAGTTACTGGACTTTTAAAAAATATATTATTTTTACTGTAATATCATTCTCCTTGGATTCTGAATAATGTATTCTTGAATATTTTTATAGTTCTCTTCTTGTCTTCCTCATCTCTAAGTCTATGTCTCTATTTCTCATTCAGATCCTGATTTTTTAAAGCACAGGTTTGTAAAGTGATTTTCCATTATATCCTTTTATATAATAGATTAAAATTGTTGCTTCCTGGTACTGTCCCATGTCTTTAAGTTATTTTATCATCCATATGTTTCACAATTATAAAATCTTGTCAATGGCACTCACATTAAAGTTTAAAGTTACTCCTTAAATATATTTTTTTACACTAATGACTTTAAGCTTCTGTTTACTTTTAAACAAAAACATCTGTATGTTTTCATTAAGAAAGATTAGGGTAATATAAATGAATGAAATATGTGTTTGGGGTTCAAGTTTGTTTTACTGATTATGGTAGGCAGAATTTTAAAGGTCTCTATTTCCAGATTATTCAAACACTCATCTAAGTACTACTGTCAAGAGACTTTGCAGACATAATTAAAATCATCAGTTTCCCTTGAAAAAGGAGATTATCTTGAATTATCCATGTGTGTCCAGTATAACTACATAGGCCTTAATTTTTTTTTTTTTTCTCCAACTAGTAAAGGAGATGTGTCAGAAGATGAAGGCAGAAGAAATGAGGCAAAAGGGAAGGCATTGAAATCTAGAAGAAAATGGTAACACCAGGTTATTGCACGGAGGAATGCTACCCACATGAGACATATAATCTGCATTGAAATGTACTACAAATGAGGGAAATGATAACATTTTTTGTGTTAAACGACTGAGATGTTTTATTCCTCTGTGTATGTGTACCAGGTACATACAGACAAAACCATATGAGCAAGAAGTGAAATTATTCTAGCTGCAGGGAATCTGGAAGATACTTTATTCATCCCAAAGTGCTCAGTGAATAATCCCATGGAAAGTCATATATGAAAAATTTTGACTTATAGTCATTCTGACTTCCTTTTGGCTGTTGAAAGTAAACACAAGACTGACCAAGAATACAAGCATTATAGATTTCTTTGGTGTTGAGTTTAACTGTGAACATGAGTATCTCTCTGATAAGCACAACCGGTGTCAATAATGGCTGAGGCCTCAGCAATACAGTCTCAGCAATATCAATCATATTATGGTTGAAACAAAATGCTTGTAAGAATATGACTGAGAAAGAGGAAGAGATCAAGGATCAGTGGTGATGATGATAAAAGATATAAAAACAAAAATGCAAGAAATCTACAGAATGCTATGCAGCATTTTTAAAAAGGTAAATGCATTACTGTTATTTCTGCAGAAAGCACAGGCAAAAAAAGATATATTTTAAAAGTCAGAAAAATAAAAATAGATAAAATTCTAAAGGTGCAAAAAACTCAAAGCAAGAATATAATGGTATGAATCTTCCATGTACTGAAAAAAAATACTGCCAGTACTATCTTCTTTTGTTATGCTAAAATAAATATATTTGAAAGGCAAAAGAGAGAGGAAAGAGAAGGTGGGGGAGAGAGAGAAAGAGAAAGGGAGAAAGAAAGAGAGAGACAAAAAGACAAAGAGAGACAGAGAGAGAATTTGTAACTGCCCTGAAGGAAATACTGAAATGTGTTTTTAGGCAGAAGAAAAATGGTAGGTAAATATGCTATATTTAAATAAATATTGACTCTATAAAACAATAGCAATGTCATGTGGAATTTTAAAACTCAGAGAAGTTATAGAATATTCTTGTGGAGGAGAAAATTAAAGGTCAGTGCATTGCTGGCGAAAGAGTAAAAGGTTTCAATCAATACAAGACTGAGATACTTTAATATGTTGCAATCTCTAATGAAACCATTACTATAAAACAATAGCAAAATAGCGTATGTAAGATCTAAACAAATAGAGGGAATAAAAGCAGAAAAACAAGAAACAATACAAGTTAAGAAAACAAAAGAGAGAAAAATATACCACAAGAGAAAAAATGGCATATATTAAGGTGACGGATTTAAGCCTAAATGTGTCAATGATTGTATTAATTGGAAAAGACTATATGCACCAATAAAACACTCTCAGAATGGAAAAAACAAAACAAAACAAAACAGAAAAAAAACTAATCTAATTGCAAGAGAAGCATCAAAACATAAGCTTAGAGAAAGTTTGCAAGTAAGACGAAAAGGATATTCCATGCAAACATTAAACTATAGCTATATTAATATCAAACAAATTTTAAGCTAAAAATGGATCAATAGAAATAAATGAAATAGTTCATGTTGACAATAAGATCAACCTCCAAGATGATATAACAGGTATGTAAGAACTTAACACAATCTGATTTATAACTCAGTAATTTACATAGAAAAATTTCCATGGAATAACATGGAAAATAGACGAATCCAAAATAACAGCTAACAATTTCTCAGTAACTAATAAAACAACCAGAAAACTTAACAACTTTCAAAATGTCTATGTATATTTTTTGTCTGTAAATTAAATGAGAAATAACTAATAAAATAATAATTAGAATATCTCCACAAGTTTGGAAATTAATAAAGTACTAAAATAACCCACAAATCATAAGCCCACAGTGGAATTAGAAAACATATTTAAACCAATTATGCCAAAAAGTACAAGTGACAGCTTGTGGGTTGACCTAAAGCAGTGTAAAGATGAAAGTGGTCTTAATTATTAATAATTATTAAAAAGAATAAAGGTGAAAATTAATGACATCTATCCCAAAGAGTTAGGATAAAACATCAAAATAAGCCCACAGAATGTAGAAGAAGGAAATAATAATGATGAGATCAGAGAGCAAAGAAACATTTTAAAAATGGTACAGTTGGGACTTCCCTGGTGGCGCAGTGGTTAAGAATCCACCTGCCAATGCAGGGGACACAGGTGTGATCTCTGGTCCAGGAAGATCCCACATGCTGCAGAGTAACTAAGCCCGTGTGTCACAGCTACTGAGCCTGTGCCCTAGAGCCCGCGAGCCACAACTACTGAGCCCATGTGTCACAACTACTGAAGCATGTGTGCCTAGAACCCGAGATCCACAACAAGACAAGACACGCAAGGAGAAGCCTGTGCCCCATTATGAAGAGTAGCCCCTGCTCACCACAACCAGAGAAAGCCAACGTGCAGTAACAAAGACCCCATGATGAAGGCCCAATGCAGCCAAAAATAAATAAATAAATAAATAAATTTATTTAAAAGGTAAAAAATGAAAAAAATGGTACAATAAAGAGAATGAACAATAGTTAGTTTTGCAAAAATTTTAAAATTCATAGCAATTGGGTGTGGTAAAATTTAGCCCCGTATTTTTACCTCCTATTTTCCTCCTACCTAACGAATACACCTTAGCTTTTAGTTTTTCCTTCCATGCAATTAAAATAGTGACAATATTCTCACCTGAATTTTCCAAGTTTAAATATCACAGTTTTATCCTTTTGTGCTTGAACCTTCACATTTTAATAATGCAATGGTGACGTACCTTGGGTCAGCTGCTAATGGCTCCAGCCAGATGACAGAATGAAAAGTATTAACTGATTGGTGGGGAGTGAGGGGGAGAAAGAGGATTAGATGAGGATGCTAGTTAATTAGTGTGAATTCTGGAAACAAAGTCAATGGACAATGCTTAAGCCTGACCTTGATACATGTAAGGTTAGACTTAGTTGTTCCCCTTGGTTGTACCTTATACTTCCTGAGCATCTATCTGTATTTCATAATTCTTGTTCTTCGTCTCAGAAAAAGAATTGAACTACATCTTTCATGAAGATCTTTCTAGGCCTGAAGCTCCATGAAATAGGCTAAACCCACTTAAAAATGTGTATAGAGCATGTGTGTGTTTGAATATCCTCCAATTACTAGTTACATTACTATGGTCAATTATACTTGGCAGCTGCCCTTAATTGAAGATGAAATCACATTAGGTTTCTAATTTAAAAGCCATAGGTAAAACTATTCTAAAAATCCTATTTAAATTGCAGGCTGGTGATGTTTCTCTATATGTGCTGGGATTTTATGGTATGCTAAACTGCTCATTCAGGTAATTAGAACAATAACAGGATGAGATGTTGTACCAGGTGATACATAATAGCACCTCCCATTTATCTCTACTAAGATTTAGATTATGATCATGAAATCTCCTTCAACAACACTCAGGGTAAAAGGTTTCTGAATAATGAATGAGCGAGGAAATATTTTTCTCTTCTTAAGCATTTCACATAAGATGTGGGTTACACAAGCCATGACATTGCCGAAGACAGGAATTGCTACTTTCTGTAGACCTTTCCTTCCTTATTTTGTTCAACACTCCATGCTTATACAAGTCAGCACGTCCTGCTTCTTAAATAGTTCTGACATCTGACACTTCCATGGTCCCTAAGTTCTCATTCAGTTTCTTCACATTCACTTTCCTCACTGCTGATACACTGATCTTCACCACGTCATACCCTGGTTTAAAGCACTTTTAGTGATCTCCTAACTTTAGGCCAACTCCATTTGCTTGGCATCACCTCCAAGCCTTGATTCCTTCTTTTTCTCAACCATATTTCTCACGATCATTTTGCTTCAGCCATGCTACTCATATTGCTGAGGTTTAAGCCACTGTTTACCCCAATTCTTCATATCATGGAGAATACATGGAAAGACATAGATACACTAATATATTTAATCTTATACCTGATTAGATTGTAGGATCTAGGAGAAACTCACATTCATACTTAAACTCAACATTGAAAGAATCCATGTTACCTGCTTCTGGTTGGCCCTGTCAAGTCAAGTTTGCATGAAACTAACATTGTTTTCCCTTCAGTGTTTTCACATTGACTGTTGTGCAGAGAATGGAGAATGGAGCTGTAGTACAATAAAGACACAAGGAAAGCATGTAATTCTTATTTTTGCAAGCTATTTATCTGTCTGAATAGAAGCCATAAACACATAGCAGAGGGACAAATCAGTTGATGAGGGGGGCTATCAGCTTAGCAGGCATATGAAGCATATGTATTTTTAGTTACATATTTTAACACAAATCTAAAAATTGTAACTTGTAGCAATATTTTAATTATTGTGTTTGGTCAGGTTATATCCATTTCCAAATATATTAATGACAGCCATCAATATAGTTAAAATTAGTTATATTTTACATTAGATCTCTAATAATGTTATTACACTAACACTGTAATCACCACATCCCTTTTATAATAATATAGTTATAGTAGGAAATACCATTTATAACTATTTGTACAGTCTCATGTGATATCCTGATCATTTTAGGCATGGAACAATGATATATTTGTCACAATGAAAATGACCACACATATATGAAATTTTGCATGGTCACTCACACTGTGATAGTATATATAACATTGTCCTGTGCATGAAATGCTTAGGGTATCACATTTAACAGTATATTATTTTAATAAAATGGCTTAAAATAAATGGTCTGTTCATAAGCAATAACTTGATTATAAATATATTCCAGTAGAAAAAGCTCTCAAATTGGAAAATCTTAAAGACCCAGATTAACTTCAAATTAAAAAAGCAGAAAAAAATATATATATAATTTCAATGGTCCCTTTTGTGAAATAGATTTTATTATAAATAAAATCAATGAAACCTGTTGTTTCAGTAACCATTTCATTGAAGTTAAACCATGTACATCCAGACATATCAGACTAAAAACTATAATCTGATGTTAGCCGAAAACTGATTTCCCACTTATTTGCAAATCGTTTGAAAGGTATTTTTTATATGTCTCCCATAAATTTTTATGAGGTGTTATAAACTACTAGTTGATATTATTTATATTTTTTCCTCAGGCTGAAAATAGCCAATTTAAAAATATATGTTTTGTTTGTTTTAAGTCAGCTTTGAAATACTAGAAGATATAACCTCAACGCTCAAAGTGACCAGAACAATAGTAGATAAATCTCACAACTTTATTTCTCAAAGTTTTGGAATCCATGATCCTCAAGATCAGAGTGTGTGCTAGATAAAAATTTCTTCTCAGGTTATGTCTGCCCTCAAACCCCCAAATTGGGAAAGACATAGCTGGGGACTCGTAGGGGACTGTTCCTTCTTCTAAAACCTAGATGTAGTTCCTATACCTATAACTTCCTCTAGGCATGTTTCTTTGCTGTCTTTGCTCTCAGAGGTGCCCTTTTTCTTGGAGAACCATTTTCCATCTTTAAGGAGTTATTTACTCTTTCCCCAAATATGTTCACTTCTCTTAAGGCCTTAGCTTTTGCAGGATTTTCAGGCTTTCTGATACTTCCTGTTGACCAGGTTTGAAGTTCTAGTTCTGCACATTATTGAGATGCACAAAGTATGCATCTCTGAAGGTGGGGTTTTTCTCTTGATACCCAAGAGTATAACATTTGCTGACATTAAATATTCTACTTGATTATTTCCAGTGTTGTTGTCCCCTGGGGTTATTCTAACACTGAATGTATCACTCTAATTTAGAAAAAGGCATCATTATCTGATCAATAATGAACTTTGAAGAGATATTTGAAAAGTTAAACACATTCCTAACATATACCAACTTTATCTGATCTCACATTAAGAGAGTTCAACGATTTTTTAAAAAATTAATTAAAGTATAATTTACTAAAATAGAGTCTCTCTGATCTTAGTGGGAGAAAGAGTGTATTGTTTCACTCCTAATTTTTTTGTTGTTGTTTAAGTGGTCATCTTTATCCAAACGGCAATATATCGTGATAGGATCTTTAAATACTATAAGGTCTAGGTAACACGATAGCTCTTTTTTATTGCCAAATCTTGATATTAAGTATGGATTATTATGCATAGTTTCCTGCCAATATCCTTCTTTTCAATTCCAGTTCATAATTAACGTGGATTTGCTATAATAACTGTAGCAGTAAGCTTCATGGGTGTTACTTCAATATTAGATATAGAGAAAAATCTATAATTTCTTTATCACAGCAAATTAATAATATTTCTTTTACGGAAACTCTGATCAGTAGTCATTGTTTTCAACTGAGTGAAAGACTCTTCGGAATATATATTTTTTTCAGAACAAATCAAGTGGATAACCAAGGATTTATCCTCAAAATTGATCCTTGAATTAAGATGTGTAATTTGATAACTCTAAAGCTTGATTATAAATTATTTAAGTGGTTGGTGTCCCAACTAAACACCATACCTTCTGCTGTCTTCTGCTTAGGCTCATCACACAGACATAGTTCTTGCCTATCTTTTGAAGCTATTTGAGTTTGCAAATAAATATCAGTTTAAAAGCATATATCCTGTAAAGTGTCTATTAGTCCCTTTGTGACCTCTCCTCTACTTACCTCTCCATTTTTAATCATTCTGTTTTCTCTTCATTCTCAATACTGCTAACACATTGAATTTTCTTCAGTTCTTCTAATGTTCTTTACAGTCTCTAGACATATGATCTTTGCACACAGCATTCTTTCTTTTTGAATAGTACTTTCCCACACATTATGTTTAACTCCTACTCTTAAGTTTTCAGATCATCACTACATTCTCAGGAAGACTTCCATGGTGACTCTGCCATGAACTATTAATTACTCATTCAAAATATTCAGAGCTTACATTTGTTAAGCTCTAGGTACCAGAGAATGTAGTGAACAATTTACATGAATTTTCCATGTATCATATTCATCATCCTTACAATGTCTAAAATTAGTTATAATCACAAGAACTAGCATTTCTTAAGAGCTTAGTATATGATAGGAGCTATGTAAAATGTTCTCTGAATATTCTTTTAAAATAGAAAGTGAAAAAATTAATGTTTAAGTAATTTCCCTAAGTTTATGCAGTAATGAATTACAGAAAGTGACAGAATTCTTAAACCATATGCTATAGTGTCATCTTTCTCTTATTATTTTTATTCATACTTTTCCTTTATTACTATTGTAATTATCATAGTTATAAAGTAACATTTATCTCTGTAATTTCTGCAACTCTTTTCTCATGATCTATTCATATAAGATTCATTAGAGGTAGAACAGATTCTGGTTTGGCTTATAACTGAACCTCGGGCAGCTAATGGAGTGCCTGGCATGCAGATGTGGATGAATAATTTGTAAAAGTAGGAAGAAGTGGAGGAAGGAAGTAAAGAAAGAACGGAAAGAGTAAAGGATAAAGGGAGGAAGCAAAGAAGGGAGGAAGAAGGAAGAAGTCTGTTTTAGATTCAGGATGGTGGAAGATATGAGAAATAATGCATTCCATATGTATCAAGGCTTACTTAGCTCCCATATACATGCCTTTTTTGATAACGTAGTTATATAGCCACTCTTAATTATAAAGGAGTGTGGGCAATATAATCTAGCTGAGAAGGCATGTGCTCAAATGTAACCATCTCTGTGGAAGAAGAGGAGAATGAATTTTGGTAATCACTTAGGAGTCTTGAATGCAAAGCCTTGGATTTTTGCAATCTCTACTCTCAGTATGTAAAATTCAAGTATCTCTTATAGAAGGAGTTTTGTCTCCAACTCTTCATGACACTTTCTCCAATTTTACTTTATATTATATGTTATAAGTTAGCATTCAGTTATATGTTAAATGAACTTCCCTAATGACATGACCACAGATATAGTTAATCAGAGCCAGTGTAACTTCACCTGTACTCTGTCTTCCACTTGCTCTGTTCTAAACATACTATTGTCCCTGTCATTCATCAAATAGTCCATGCATGACTCCACCATAAGCTTTTTTGTTTTTCATCATCTCCCTACTTGAACCCCTTCCCTCTGCCATCCTCAGTGTTTACTCCCTCACCTTTAGATTTTTTTTATTTTAGTGCCATCTTCTCATTAAGGTGACCTTTTCTGGGCAATCTTTCTAAAATCATCAAATCCTCATAATTCCCAAATCCTTCTCTGATTATTTTTTCTTCTTAGCTTCTATCATTAATATACCATTTGATTTATTTGTTTTCTTAATTCTGTCTTTTTCCACTATAATGTCATGAGGGCAGAAAGTTTTTCTCTCTTGCCCATTGCTTTATCCTCATGTTGGCACACAGTACATGTTGAATAACTACATGCTGAAAAAGTCATTGTCTGTAATATACAAGATGAGGAAATGCACAAGAGAGAGAGAAAAAATCAGGTACCCAAGACCTCAGCTGCTTTAAAGATCAGGGGTGGAGCCAAGATCATACTGTAAATGTAGCCCATCTGAATACAATAAGAACTTCAGGGGAACAAGACTTTGAATTGTTAGAGCTCTATTGGATACAGGCACTCAAGAGTCCAGTCTCTTGTGAATGCTGGGGGTTGAGGTGAGCAAATGTGCCAAGAAATGTAGGGTAGAACTGTGGTAGCAGGTGAGGGGGCAGAGTAAATAATCCCTTGAACCTTGTGCACTCCAGATTCTGAGACATGGGATGAAAGCAAATTCTGGGGCAAAGGATCAAAGGACAGAGAGAGAGAGAAAGAGGAAAGTCTCTCTGGCTGCTTTAGCTACTCCTAACTTAGCCTTTGTCACTTAAATTCCAGCTTTGGTTTCTCAATCCTCTAACCAGGAGATCTCCTGGAAACTGTAACTGAACCCTGAAACAGCAAATTTAACTGCAAAGGTTTTGAATGTATGTAAGGAATTGATGGATTATGTTGTTTGCTTGTAATTTCCCATCTCATAAGTGCCAGAGGAGACCATCCAAATATCTCAATAAGGGAAAACTGTAATTAGACAAGTACTTTAGTGGGACAAACTCCCCTGACATTTACAACCAGCAGATGAGTTAGGATTTAATACAAATGCCTCTAATCTATGAGGTCTGTAATCCAAGGAAAAATTGCTGTCATTTTGCCCCCTTACCATGAAAAAGGAAAGCAGCATGCAAAGAGCGGCAGCTGGAGATACCTCCTTTTGGAGTTTTGTACTTCAGTTTGACAAAGCTACTGGACACATCCCTTTTCAAAAAGTAGCTATTGGTTTGGTACTGAGTTCTTGTTGAAATCCAATGCCCAACCCAGAGAGACTTTGTATTTCTCCAGCCTGAGATAGCCATTTCAGATTCTATAACTGACAAAATTAAAGAAGATCAAGAATGTCTCTCTTGTCAATAGGTTATGATATAATGAAGAATGCGGCTGGCTTGGCCCCAGAAGCATCTCAGTTTTACATTAGAATGTGGCAGCCTCTACTCGTCTTTATTAATCCTAGATGTGATGCTGTTCTTTTGCTTTTAAAATTATATGCTAAATGATTGAGAACATGAAATAATTACCTAGCAAGGCTGAATAAAATATGTTATAAAGATTTATATTGCAACTGCCCTCAAAGTCAGCAATACCTTTTTTTTTTTTTTTTTTTTTTTTTTTTTTTTTTTTTTTTTTAGTTTTCTTTTTCTTCACTTAAAATAAACCTTGGAATGAAAAGCAAAGATGGCTGGCTTAACATTGCCTAAATTACTCTAAAGTCAATGATTTGAATTGCTGTTTGAAAGAGATGGGGAAAAAAGGGAAATTGTATCACATGACAGGATGAATATTGATTGAAGCTTTTAAAGGCCTGTTACTGGACTAAATGATATGGAAAGAACTTTATTGGTCGGCATTCATTCATCCACTCATCCACTCATCCACTCAATGAACATCTGTAATGTGCAACATAATAATATGTAAGCCATGATAAACATGGGGATGGATATGTTAGTTCTTATTTTAAGGAACGTATAGTCAAATGTAAAACACAGAATTAAAAGAAGTATTGTGTAATTGAATATAAAGAAATGTGGTAAGATTTATTCAGCATATGTATAATATTCAATATTAATCAAATTAATAATGTCAAATACATCAAGGAAAATTTTGTTTAATCATGTCTAAAAGATATGAGTAACAATATAAACAGTTAAGTTCAATCTGCTCAATGAGAGATGTATTCGGAGTATTGGTTTCCCAATTTTTTTTCCATGGTTGTGACAGAATATATACATGAATTATCTTTTTTATTTTTGTCTTCATTGCTGCTAGGATTTGCTAAGGAAGAAAATTTCTGGATCCACTTTTGATTACTGTGAAAGTTGTAGCTAACTACAGATGCAAATAAGGAGTTCATCAGTTTGCGAGGAGTGGTAGGAAGAATAATGGTTCCCTAAGATGTCAAGTCCTAATCCTTGGACTCCGTGAATATATTAGGTTATAAGGCAAATGGAAATTAAGGTTTCAGATGGAATGAAGGTTATCAACCATCTGACCTTAAATAGAAAAGGCATCTTGCATTATCTATGTGGGTGCAATGTAATCACAAAAGTCCTTAAAAGTGGAAGCAGGCAACAGAAGAGGAGACTCAGGTGGAGATATTATAACAGGAAGTGGGGTCCGGCTGCTCACCGCTAAAAGCCGATAGAGAGGTAAGGTTGGTGGAAAGGAAAGTTTGCTTTATTTTGGATGCCGGCAACTGGGGTGAGGAGACAGACTTGTGTCCAAAGGCTGACTCCCTCCCCCCTCCCCGACAATCAGGGGGCAAGAGCTTCTATAGACAGAGGGGGGGCGGCTACATGCAGAAAGAGCACAGTCAGCTCTGACAGTCATCTTGAAACTGGTCATCAGTGGTCTGACCAGCGTCATCTTAATTGTTTTAAGTATAGTTAATCCTCAGTTCCAGGGCTGGTTTGTTCCCATTTCCTTGAGGCCAATTCTTGGAATTGTGGCAGCTTATGTCATGGCTACAGTCTGGTATTCATGTAGTTAACTTCTACCATGGGCGGGGTTTTCAGTATCTACAAGACAGCTCACAGGATATGGCTCAGAACATTATCTGTAGCTCTTAAGGAAGAGTAAAAGGTCCTTGACTTTGTTTAATGACTAAATTATTATTATTTGGTCTCCTTTGACTGTTTTCCTTTGTTTCTGAATTTTCACACTTCTCTAATTAAACTTATTCTTTGGCTAAAGTTTTTCCACAGACAAAAAGCAGTCAGAGGGCATGGGGGGAAAAGGACCACAGGGCCCTGCTCCTCTTCAATATGACTACAGAAGAATAATCAGTGGTACACAACATTGCTAGTTTTGCAGATGGAATAAGGGAGCCATAAAAGAATGTGGGTTTTCCAACAGCTAGAAGACACAGGGAAATGGATTCTCTTTTAGAGCTTCCAGGAAGGAAGGATTTTAGCCCAGTGAGATCCTTATAGAACTGTAAGGTAATACATTTGTATCATTTTAAGTCACTAAATATTTAATAATTTGTTATAGCAACCATAGAAAACTCATTCACAGGGAAAGAGTTCTATAAGGTTTCTAAAAACTATAATTTGAAGCCTGGTGGCAGGTAAGTACAGAACAATTCAGAAAGCTCTTGAGAATGTTATTTTTGTTTATTAAATCACTATAGGAGAAAATAGAGTTCTTTGAAAGAAGTTTCTCTAATAAAATATCTTTAATAAAAATCAGAGATACTCAACATTGCTTGCTTTGCAGATGGAATAAGGGAGCTCAATGACACGTTGGTTTAATTCAAAGCTGAATATATTGGCCAGGCAATGGCAATGAAATGAACTTTGTTATTCTGTATATATACATATGTATATATATGTATATATATATATATGTATATATGTATGTATATGTATATATACAGAATATAACTGGATCCTGATCAGCACCTCAAAAATAGATTTTGAGGTCAAAACCTTGGGATACATCCCGAGTTTGTTTTCTTTTGAAACATTTTGAAATTGTGTTGCCAGCAGCATCATTGTAGCTTGTTGAAAGGGAAGAAATCCAAGTGTTTTTTGAGATTTAAAAGACCACTCCAGTAATATTAATTTTTGTAGTAATGAAATCCAATTTTTTGCTATCATAAGATCCCAACATAACTATTAAAAACTATCTTTCTTTCTTTTGTTATAAGGCAAGTGTCTTGCTTTGTAAGTGTGAATCTCACTAGCTTCTAAACTTTTCCCCTCAAATTTGTTTTATGATGTGTTCTGGACAGTTTAATGTTTTTAGGAGCACAACTACTATTATTATAGCAAATGAGACTATGCTATTAAATGTAATACATATAATTATTTGTTGTAATATTACCTTCATGACTATTATGGCAAAGGAAACCAGTCAAGCTTCAAACTTCCAATGAACCTGGGGGAAGAATACTCTTTTGTAAACCAGGTTGTAAATGTTGCTTGTCGTGGCATTTGAAGCTGATGACCTGAAATTTCATTGCTGTTAGGACTGCAAGTGGTAGTTATTATGACAAAACTTTAGCTGAGAAATAAACGAATATCTATCTCCTGTCACCTCCTTGCATAGCCACAAACTGCAACAATATTTATCAGAGCCCTGGAGTTATGTCTTGGATAAAAATAGAGCATCTTCAATTCTTACATTGTATGAGGTGACCATTTACAAGGTGACTTTTAAAAGATTCATGGATAGCCTTTGAATGTCAGTAAATGCTATTTCAATATTTTTCCAAGTTAATCTGAAAAGTAAGGAGATTACATGTACTGTTTGTTTCACCTGGTCCTTGAACTGATCCTTTCACTGACCTTGTTTTGAACTAGTCAAGTTAGTGAGGAATGAGGGAGCAGCAGGGAAAGAGAGAGAGAATGCTAATAAATTTGTTAGGGACTGGAGCAAGGGAAATTATGTTCCAGAAGAGACAAATTCTGCTATTGCATGCATTTTCTTTAATTTGAGTTGTACTTCTAGTTGGTCAGGACGAATATATTTGGCTATAGAATAAAAGTGGAAAGAACAAAATTGAAATGACAAATGAAAGAAATGACAAATGACAAATGACAAATAGCTCTGTATTTCCTCTAAGCAAAAATCATATTGTCATTTAATTTAAAGTCCCCCTCCTAACACTGAAAAAGTCATATTTTTGTATCTTAAATCCATATACTTCAGAATATTTCAAAGGCCCTGCAAGTTTAATGAAGTTTAAATTGATCTCTCAAGTAAAATTTATATTTTAGTCTTGTTAAAGCATTTGTGATTCAACTAGTTTCACATTTATAGTATTGATATATCATTAGGGAAATAACATTTGCCACCATCTGTGTAGAATATAATTATATCTATTGTAGAATAATGGTTAAATTTGCCACTGGGAAACTTGTGGTGAATAAAATGTAACAGTTTTGAAAATAAAACTTGAGAAATATGTAATTCTTCATTTAAAAAAATATTTTAAAGTTATTCTGACCATTTTGCCCTGGTCACATAAGGTATGCTGACAACAGGAATAAGTCAAACTGCATTTTGCTAGGAATCATAAATAACTTCAATTCTGAAATTTAATAATCAAAATTAATTGTGTAGTTATCAATATACCATTCTTAGACATTGTTCCATTAGAAGGACACATAACAAGTGTTTATGCTAGAATAAAAAGCACATAAAGTTTGACTTAATTAATACAGTTCTTTGAAACAATGAATCTAGGAGGAACCATCTTTAGTTTTTATAGTGGAAACAAGATTTGAGAGAATATCTTTTGGTGAAAGTGCTTATCTACTATAAGTTCTCTATAATTATTAATATTTCAGTCACTGGGATAGATAACACAGCAGGCTAGATCACTAATCCCCAAAACTTCAAGAGGAAAAATATCTCACCTGTGAGGTTTTGGGGGAGATCAGTGACCTCTTGTTCTGCAAAGGGATAATGATCAATTTATGTGCATGCTTTGTAACAGCATATTTCTAAAGATATATAAGTCGCTTTTGTGTTGCAGAAGGTAAGAAATAATGTTGAAGGCACAGAGTTAAAATTTTAACTCAGTTAAAATTCAGTTCAGTTTTAATAAATACATTTTCAGCACTGTTGAAGTAGTAAGAAACGTAAAGTTAAATATTTTGCCCTGTGGGGAATACAAAAAAGAAATAAAGCATCATTCTCTTCCATCACATCTGAGATACCATCTTCTGTCTTAAAATCTATCAACGTCAACCACACTATTAGTGATAAACACAAGCTGGAACTTTTAATGTTTTTTTATACTAAAATGTCTATTCTGTCACTTCTTAAACATCAGCCCTTAACCTTTTACCAAATTAAGTAGTATAAAAAAATAGAAAAAAAGTTAGAAAATGTTAGCACCCAAGATTTGACACAGAGCACACTGAAGAATAGTGGGGATTTGGCTTTGGAATAGAGATGGTTATGTCATCAAGGTAGGTACAACCTTCTTACAGCTAGTGGTCCTGAGAAAGGACCACTGTTGTTACAACACATCAATTTTGGTCTGAAGAGCACACCTTGATACAGAAACTCCAACTTTTCTTACCACTGGATCTCCTGGTCAACTTCAGTCAGGGCCTCAATCTCTGCTTCTTTCTTTGTTATTATGAATGATCTATCTCCATTTCTTAAAATTCTCTAATTTCTCAGTTTTGAATATCATCTCCTATTTTCCTTGTCAAGGACCAAAGCCCTAGTTAATTATTTTATCTCTTTCTTCTTGGTTTTTCCAACCAGCTAAAAATAAGTTCTAGTTTGTCAAATAGAAAAATAAAGATTAAAAATTAAAACTTCTATATCCCTGCTGGCAATATTCTATATCTTCCTTCCTTTTCACAGCATATTATGTAAAGGAATGTCCACAATCACTGCTTCAATTTCTTTATTCTCATATTCTTCTCTTAAGCCAGTCTATTGGAACTTCATCCTCACTATACCAGGAAGATTGCTGTTCCAGGCCACCTGTGACCTCTACATTGCAGTGCATACTTTGTTTTGCTCAAATTCCTCTCCTGAACAGTAGCCTTAGACAGCATTGACCAAACTCTCTGTCTTGGTTTGCTCTCTTCTTTTGCATATCAGGCCATCTCAGTCTCAGTTTTTCCTCTGTGTCACTGTCCATATATCCCAAATCTTCTTCACTGGATGCTGCTTCTCTTTGAAATTCTTATGTGTGAAGTACTGAGGACTTATGCCTCAATCCTATGTAATCATCTGCTGACATTATGTTTATCTACCTTTTGCTTGTCAGTGACACACATGTATACCTTTGACCCTTCTTCCCTGAACCGCAGACTTTTATATCTTATAGAGCATCTCCACACGAGTGTTTGATAAACATCATAAAATATATATTCTCATAATAAGATGATGCTATTTACCAATAATCCCTATTTATTCTTTATTCTTCTGTATTTTACCCTTTTAATTCATATAAATATATAAAATATATATGAATGTGACATATTTATAATACATATACAAAGAGATTTATTATGAAATATTGGCTCATACAATTACAGAGACTAAGTCCCATGATTTGCCCTCTGTAAGCTGCAGACACAGGCAGGCCAGTGGCATAGTTTGAAGGCCTGAGAGCTGGAGACCTGGAAAGCCAAATGATGTAGATTCCATTTCAAGTCTGAAGACCTGAGAACCAGGAATGCCCAAGGGCAGGAGAAGATGGAAG
>NW_020175684.1:6189628-6201427 GCF_003031525.2 Neophocaena asiaeorientalis asiaeorientalis | reverse complement strand
TGTCTCTGTCCACCATCCTCTACCTTTTGGTTCTATTCAGGCCCTCAGGGGACTGGATGATGCCCATCCACATGGGGGAGAGCAATCAACATTACTGTTACTCATTCTACAGATTCAAATGCTAATCTCATCAGGAAACACTTTCACACACATGCTCAGAAATAATATTAAACAATATATATGGGCAGCCTGTGATCCAGTCAAGTTGATACATAAAATTAACTACCACAGACTCCCTATGCCTCTTCGTGCAAATATAGCCTTAATAGGTATCCTTCTTTTTCCTTCTATTTCCAGCACCCTGGCTCAAACTACCATTATCTATCAGCAGGCCAAGAACCATAGCCCAAAAACTATCCTCTCTGGCTCCTGTTTTAGATGACTTCCCCCCTGCCCCAAATAATGATTTTTCACATAGCCATCATAAACAAACAAAAAATACTTTAAATAACCAAACTAAAACCACCTGGTGACTTTCAAAAGCGTTTGTAATAAAATCCAAACACCTTACTCTGGCCTAAAAAGACTAATATGGTTTGGCCCAGGCTTCCACAACAATATTAGAGAGCTGTGATCTGTTCTGCTATATACACTGTTGTAACCTCCCTCAATGCTGAAAGAAGACTACATGACACATGGTTATGCTCTCTATACCTTAAGTGAATAAATGAGGAGTTTTTTCTGATGGTTCTGATCATTTAGACTTATTCTGCTAGATTTAGAAATAAGTAGCTCAAATATTACTTTAATATTGATCCTAAAATTAAAGAACCTTCATGGCTGTATGCATTTCTAGCAGACATGGAAAAGGTCCAGGAAAAAATGAAATAAACATCATATTATTTATATGAATTATCTTCTTAAAATGCAAGGAATACCTTCACTTTTGGTGGCTTGGTACAGCTTGGTAGTAACCTTGTAAGTGTAAGGGTTTCTTGATTCTTGGTGCCTGATTGCCTTCTTGGCTTTGCTTCTCCTATCTCACAATAGTTTAGCCTCTACAATTTGACACATAACTTTGAGAAGTCTAGGTGTTGCACCTTACAAGGGTCCTCTCTTTGGAGTTCAGGCTCAGAACCAAAAACTAGGTGATGGGAAATCTCGGTTCACTGGGTTTTTGTGGCTTTTCAACTGCAGCACAAAAGCCATTTAAAAATTTGGCTTAAGTAGTTACTTCAGCATGTAAATACTGGTGCTTGGCTTCAAAAAAATATCTGGCAGCAGGAAAAGTTGAACCAAAATTACTACTATTAAGTGTTACAAATACAATTTATAAAGATTCTTATTTCAAAGACTCTAGAAACAGATGAGCTGAAGATACTCTGCAGTTTTTATGAGACTTGATCAACTTGGCAAGAATGATAATTTATCTTAGTTTAATTTATATGTCTTATTCTTCATTTGTAAAGCTGATTTTTCATTGGAAAATTACTTGGATTTAATGACCTCTGTAGAAGTTTTCCAGAACGTAGAGGTAACAAATTTTAACATAATAGTTGTGCAGAAGCATAATTATCCCATGAAGTTATACGACGAAACCAAACCAACACTCTATTTTAAATTAATTCAAAGCTCCACTACAACATTTTTTTTCACTTTTAGTCCTTATAATTTTAAAGTTTCATCCATTCACATATGTAAGTGTATATTAATTTTCACATCATTAGCTTACACATAAAGGTTGATCTTTTTCAAATATTCATTAGTAATACATTTTTACCTTAATGACATTTCTAAAGAATGAGAATCACAGGGTCTATCATAATTAGATCTACTTTTCACTTCTTGTTTTCTCTTACTACTTAAAATTATAAGTCAGAATAATGACAGGAATAATAGGATTTCATGGAAGTATTAGTTAGAGAAAAGAAACACAAAGAAAAACATACTTTAAAATGAACAATCTGAAATAAAAATCACAGTATTTATTTAGATAATAGACAAAATAGTGAATAGTATACTATAATAAATCATGTATTTATCATAAGCTCACATTTTATTTTTATTATTGTCTATTATTAAAGTAACAGAGAGTTGTCTTTTATGCTACTTGATCATGTGGGTCATCTCAGTTATTTCATCCTCACTCACTGCAGAAACCACATGATAGGATTTCTGGATCCTTGCCAGTCAGGAAGATTGAGAGAAAAAGAGCATGGTTCTTAGAGTTTCAGCCCAGAAGTGATCTGAATTATTTATGTTCACATTGATGTGTCAAAGTAGGTCATAAAGCCATTCCTGAGAGTGGAGAAGAAAAATTCTACTATATGCTAGGAAGGAGAGAGAGAGAGAATCAAATATTTTGAACTGTTTTAGTTTCCTGTGGCTACTCTAACAAATGATCACAAACAGTTCTAGACATTCTATTATTACAGTTCTAGAATTCAGAAGTCTTGAAATATTGACAGCATGCTGCCTCCCTTCTGAAGTCTCTAAGAAAGAATCCACTTCTTTGCCTTTTCTACTTTCTAGGGGCTACTGCACCCCTTGGTTGGTGACTTCATTCTCCATATTCAAAGCCAGCAGTGTAGCATCTTCCAATCTCCCTCTCTGGCCCCCTGATTTTGTCATCACATCACCTTCTGTCTGAGTCTAAATCTGCTGTTTCCCTCTTTCAAGGACTCTTGTGATTACACTGGGCTGACCTAGATAATCCAGGATAATCTTTCCATCTCAAAATCTTTAGTCACATTTTTACAGTTCTTTTTGCCATGACAGGCAACAGATGCATAGGTTCCGGGGATGCATAGGTTCTTAGGGTACCAAATCCAACTTGCATACTTATTAGAATAGAATTAATGCAAGGAAAGAAAAAAAGGAATAAGAGAGTATGAAAAAGACACTATAGAAAATAAAAATTGTTTTAAAAAAACATGAGAGAAGAAAGTTAAAAATATGTATCAAAGCTGACTTATAAAATTTTCACTTGCAGAGCAAAGAATCTCAGATTTAGTGACTTATGTAAAGAAAATAAGAAATATATATACATATTTATGTAAAGTGATTTTCATTGTTCTATACAAGGGGTTAGCAAATATTTTCTACACAGAATCAGATAGTACATATTTTATCAAAACATGACATTTTATTGTCTCAATATGAACATCTAAAATATCATTGTACAGGTTCATTATTAAAATCAAATTCATGACAGGTGGAAGCAAGTGTCCCATTCAATAAACTGAATGAGATTTAAAAATTACAATGATTTAGAATGAATATAAATTATTCTGAAAGCTATACATTATTAGCACCATACCTATATAATTACTTAAAGCCAAATGGATTACTCAGAGTGAGACTTGGGTGAAGTGAGTGAGGCAGTCAGCTCAGTCAGCTCAGGTACACAATGTGATGGTTACACAACGACCAAAAAACTCAGTAACCAAGAGGATATTTCAATTCAATATATTTTTTAACATCTTTATTGGAGTGTAATTGCTTTACAATGGTGTGTTAGTTTCAGCTTTATAACAAAGTGAATCAGCTATACATATGAATATATCTCCATATCTCTTCCCTCTTGCATCTCCCTCCCACTCCCCCTACCCCACCCCTCTAGGTGGTCACAAAGCACTGAGCTGATCTCCCCGTGCTATGTGGCTGCTTCCCACTAGCTATCTATTTTACATTTGGTAGTATATATAAGTCCACACACTCTCTCACTTCATCCCAGCTTACCCTTCCCCCTCCCCATGCCTTCAAGTCCATTCTCTACGTCTGTGTCTTTATCCCTGTCCTGCCCCTAGGTTCTTCAGAACAATTTCTTTTTTTATTAGATTCCATATATCTGTGTTAGCATATGGTATTTGTTTTTCTCTTTCTGACTTACTTCATTCTGTATGACAGTCTCTAGGTCAATCCGCCTCACTACAAATAATTTTGCTTCTTTTTATGGCTGAGTAATATTCCATTGTATATATGTACCAAATCTTCTTTATCCATTCTGTTGATGGACACTTAGGTTGCTTCCATGTCCTGGCTATTGTAAATAGAGGTGCAATGTACATTGTGGTACATGACTCTTTCAATTCAATATTAAAAAACAAATTATAAAACAATAACCTAAAATCTGGGTGTCTAATTTTGTGTATGCTATATTTCTGAAATCAGGGCCTGATTTGGGTGAAGCAAGTGAGAAGGGCTCTGTAAGTGCAGGTTTAAATGAAAACACTGTCTAAAATTTTGATATTTTGTTAATTGTAGATATTTTGTATTGATTTGGTTTTTTAAAAAAATATTTTACTAAAATATTATATATCTTGATTACTGGGTTTTTGGTTTTGATGTTTTATTATTGTTATCATTGCCTTACTAGCTTCACCCTAATTGCAACACTAGAAACAATGAATGTAACTTTAATATTAAGAAAACATATTGAAGTTTGCCTAAAATTTAATATTTAAATTTTTATTGAAACACACTATATAATAGCAAACTTTCCCTTGTTATTAGTTGTTTTTTTTCCTATTATAACAATATATCCCTAGATAGCTGTTATGGCTCCATATAACTTCATGCAAATATTTATGGCTTACCTGGGTTACTCTTTCATCAGTAACCATCAGCAAGGGTTAAAGAATAGTGTTGTTTCTGAATTAAATATTAAGAAATACAAAAACACTGATTTCATTCTTATAGCTAATTTGTTGTTAACACATGTTTCAAAAACCTGGAAATTATTTTAAATAGTAAAAACAATCTTTTATTTTAAAAGTATCACAATCATACATATATTAAAACAAGAGAAACATATCTTTATAAAAACAATTCTAGGGCTTCCCTGGTGGCGCAGTGGTTGAGAGTCTGCCTGCCGATGCAGGGGACACGGGTTCGTTCCCCGGTCCAGGAAGGTCCCACGTGCTGTGGAGCAGCTGGGCCTGTGAGCCGTGGCCACTGAACCTACACGTCCGGAGCCTGTGCTCCGCAACGGGAGAGGTAAAAAAAAAAAAAAAAAAAAAAAAAAAATTCTAAAGTGTTTGTAGGGATAATGCATTTAATGTAACTAGAATTTTCTGGTGTATAAATGTAATATGGGTTAAATTGTGTCTAACTTTCCAAGAAAAATATACAAAATAATGATATCTTTATCTGTAAATTATTTTAAGATAAATATAGTAAATTTACATTCACATGCACACACACATATCAGTATCAACTGCCCTGTATAAACAGAACTTCCTCTATTTTATCTCTATTTATTGTCCACATTTTTTTTTTTTTTTTATTTTGGTGGAACATGCAAGTAACACAAAATTGAAAAAAATGTTATATTTGCAACATAATGAAACAGAAGATTTATGATTTCACCAGTTTAATATTTTGATGAGCAGTCCTATATTTTAATGTGGTCTAATATATCAATTGTTTTCGCCATGGCACATTTTGTTCTTGTGTCTTAAGCTCTTTTTTTTTTTGTAAGAGACTAGGAATTATATTTACAATTGTATAGTGATCTTGTATCCAGCAACATTAACAAACTCTCCTTTAATTCTTAAAACTTCTGGATTATTTCAGATTTTTTTCTCTGCACAATTATACCGCATTCAAATAAAAATATCACAAAGTTATAAATACATACATAATTGCATAAGTATCCTGACAACCCAGAGGAAAAGCCCAGAGAACATTATGGTGTTTCCAATAGTCATAGTTTGCTTAGACTTAGACAAATATTGAGTAAGATCTCTAATTAACATGAAATTGAGAGATTTATAAATATTCATTTAGATTTGTCTCCACTTGTTTCACAGGAAGTACCTCAGAGGATAGTTCTTGTGAGACACAATTCTGAAATAATTTGTAGTAAGAACTGATCTGGCTTGCAAATGGATTTTGAAACCTCTGTCACAGCCTCCCAAGGAAAACAGTTGCATTTTCTGGGTTACCTGTAATATGATTTAATTTGCTCAGTTGAAGTTACTTCGTCTTATAACTCACTTCTCTCACCAGGTCTCATGTGGGTACAGCTAACTGATAGAACCTTGGATATATAGGAGCACCCTTGCCAAATGTGAACCATGAAAGAGGTTGACATATGCTTGGAGAAATCCCAATTCCAGTATTTTCCAAGTGACTCCTGGTAGAGGCCACGTTCTACTCAAAAATAGGCATTTTTGGGTTTTTCTTAGAAATGTGGGGTAAAAACATGAAAGTGTAATTGTAAACGAGGTTCAACTAATGGCTAAAATATAATTCTGCCACATTTCTGAGGTAGAGGAAACTGAAAAGAACTCAAATCATATTTCACAAGGTTATGATGCCTCAGTATATAAATAAAACCTGCAGGCAAAATCTGGCTTTCTGCCTATTGTTGCAAATGCAGTGTAATTAGAAAATGGCCATGGCTAGTCCTCTATCGTTTTTCTGGTGTTGCTTTCACTACAACAGCAGGCTTGAATAGTTGCAAAGAGACTGCAAATCTTAAAATATTATCTGGCCCTTTACAGAAAATAAAATTGACTAACTTCTGTTTGTTTAGGTAGCGTGTATAAATTTGTAGATTTGCCAATGGAAAGGAATAGATCCCTAAAATTTGGTTATAATTGCAGAGATATAGTGAATAGATAAAGGAAGGAGATTTTGAGTATATTTAGTTTGTGATCGGGAAAATTGACTGAATGGTGACAGCTAATGGGTATGCGGCTGTGTAGCCTCATACTGGTAACAGGTTAAGTGTACTTTTATTTCTTCAATAATATTTGCAACCTGTTTTATGGATATAACTGAAAGGTAGTACCTCCTTTATCACATTAAGTAGGCAATTGGGAGATCAATTTTTCAATGTTACAAGATGATTCTGTCCACTGAATTGAGAATGCCTTTGAGAGTGTTAGATAGGAATACACTTAAACCTTTTACAAAGATATTATAATTTTTCAAGTGGCTCTGAATTTGAAAGGGAATAAATTATGTTAAAAAATAAGGAAGGAGATCCAGCTCAAACTTAAACTCAGATATAGCAACTTCTGGTATCCTTGACACCCAACAGATGCTTAGCAATTCTTCTGGAACAAAGGGGTTCAAGTAGGAAACAGTGTTCCTCAAAGGTCAGTGGGGAGTCCTACCTAAAACACTGTTCTCCATGCTTTGAAAACAAAACTCACTAGGAGGAGACTATATCTGGAAAGTTAGCATAAGAAAGTCACCTGGAATCTCAAATGCAGAATCCCAAAAATGAGCCAAAAACTGCCAAACTCTACTCTTCAGAAGAAAAATAATTGGTCAATACTTGTTGATGCCATTAAATTCACCTCTAATAGACAGCTCATATTTTCAATTATTTAGTGCAAGAATCCTTCTTTTTACATCAGTGTTCCTCTTTTCTCCTGCTTTATCACAGTACCCCTTTTTGCTAAAAGGATTTTATAATCTTTTTTTTTAAATTTGGACTTTTTAAAATTTAAATTTAATTAATTAATTAATTAATCTATCTATTTATTTATTTATGTGGCCATGGGGCTTGCAGGATCTTAGTTCCCAGACCAGGGATCAAACCCATGTCCTCTGCAGTGGAAGCGCAGAGTCCTTAGCCACTGGACTTCCAGGGCATTCCCAGGATTTTATCTTTTTTAAAAAAAAATTCTGCATGCATTAAAAACAAGGGGTCTCACACTCAGCACGGCATGACATCACAGTTGCTTAACAATAGAAATTAGAGACTTTTACACACAGTTGTGGCACAAAGCATCCCTTATACAATCATCTGTAGGAAAAAGAATATGGAGGATTTTGCAATATTCAGGTGAGGCAGAGAGACTTATAACACAGAGAATACACATAATCTTGTGTTTCTTGAAGAAAGTGTTGTAATATGTAATGGCTTTCTCTTCCTTTAAGATTAATAATTTTTACTACCAGCTAAGAAGCCTTTTGTATTTGGCTACTATGAACTTCCTCAACTTTAAACTTGCATGAGGCCATATTCTCCTCTCCAACCACACTGGCTTCTTTCAGTTCCCTGAATGCATTGTGCTAGCAGTGCTGCTTTGTCCTGCTCTAGCTTCGATGTACAAACCTTCACAACTTCTCTAACACATACCCACTCACATACCTACAGAAATTAAATGTTGCCTTCTCATTCTTCAGTTTCCAGTTCAGTCTTCCTTAGATCAAGCAGACATCCTGGCCACCAAACTAAGTCAAATCCTCAGGAACGCTTCTCCATACACTTAGTGCTTTTGTAATGTGGCTGATACTTGATAGGTATTTAGTAAATAAATATTTTACTGAATGAATAAATTATTGAAAGTTACATCCAACAATTTGTCTTCTGAAGAATACAAATGGAAAAACACAAAATGTGGTTTTAAACCAAGAATGAGTATATCCAGTGAGTTCCAATCCATGTTATTGTAAAAGTTAACTTTTTTGTGCTCCATGCATTGTCAGAGACTGACAGAGAACTGGAGGTAGGTATAGCTAAAATTGCAAAGCTTCTGCCCTTATTCCTGAGCTATTTAACAAAGAGATGTGAATTCTATCTCTTTTATTTAGCAAAGTCTGGATTGTTCATTCAACAAATACTTATTGAAAAACTACTCAGTACCAGACTCTTGTACAGGCACTGTTGTTACAGTGTTGGATAAGACTTGGGAAGCTTAACTGTGATACAGATATAAACCATCCATAGAGAGTATTTTCATCTCAGTTCTGAATTAGGAATTAACTTTTATGCCAAAAAGGCAAAAGGTTTGCTTTTACTTTGTGCTTTCTTTCCACTCTCACACTTATGCTACAACTATCAACAAAATCCTTTGTTTTCATAAGTTGTTATGTAGGAATAAAATCAAACTTCACACAATAGTAGTTTTTCTTTCTATTTACTAATTACTGCTATTGAAATTCGAGAGTTCAAAAAGCACAACCTAAGAAACTTACACATCATACATTGCATCATCTAATTCAAGTTTTATTTCTATGTCTATTATTCCTAGTGCAAACACAATAGAATTATACCCCATTATAAAAATAATTATTAATAACAAAGCACCATGGCCATATCTGTATGATAGGCATAACTAATACGTAAATTCTGTTATCCAGGAGCATATAATCTAGTACAAGAGATAACACAGATACACAGTTAACAAGGACAAGTATATGTATATTTTTATACATGTATATGGTACAGTGCTATAAAGGAGAGGTTACAACTGTGAGGATAGTGATTGAAAAAAAATATTTTAAATCCTCTAAAGGAGAGGTGGTTTAGATTAATGTTGAAATTTTGATATTCAGTGAAAACATGTATTATTTGTTGAGAAGAAAAGTTAGAATAAGAAATTAGAAAAATCATCTTTTGATATTTCCGTCTGTAAAATTATTACAAGTGATATGCTTATAAGTTATTCCCATACTGATCATTCAGTGAAGTAGCTACTAAATTACACTAAATTTACACTCTCTAAGAGTTTTTTGTTTTTGTTTTACGTGTAGTGAAGGAATTTTCATCATTAAAAAGTTCAAGGTGTTTTTCAGTCTTGGACATACATAATTAGGAGTCTAAACTAACGTCAAATTTCATTTTCCTTATTAAGCAGACTTTTAGGGATGCATGTTTGTCACATAGTAAATATATATAAAGAAACTCAAAAATTCTGGCATTTTATTCTTACCAAAAGTGACTTTTTAACAGGCAAACACTTCCTTGAAGGGATCCTATATTTTGTGAAATAACTCACCATACTAATTGGACAGAACCAAATCTATTCTCTTTGCATTTTTTTGTACACCGTGGAAGAAGATCCTTTACACTTTGCAGGTTTAATGGCATTTTAAAATACCAACCTTAACAAGTATAGTTAGCTAGACATATTTGTCACATTCAGAAAATGAAATAAGTGTTAAAAGAAGACTTCCCTCTGAAGCCTGGGAGCATTCTAACTTTAGTGCTAGGACAAAAGAGTACAGAGTATGACACCAGCATGTGCCTCTCTGACTTCATGTTTGGATGAATAATCTTAAAAAGAAAACTGAGTATTAGAACCATATCTCCTATGACCCAACCTCACTTCCCAGTCATGGGTGGATAGCATTTGTGAGATTGAGGTGATAACCCAGGAAAAAACTGAAGAAACAATAATAGAAGTCCTGAAAACTATAATCAGAAATCTCCTCCTTCACTTTAAAGTTGCTTGTCTTTAAAGAATGAAATATTGTGTTGTTTTGATTTCTGATTTAAGTACAGTACATAATCATTGTACACAGATTGAATAATATTGATAATATAAGGAAAACATAACATTCATCCATAAATCTATTATATGGTAAGTAACAATACATTCTGCTCATTTATTTCCTTCAGTTAAATCTAGAGGTACTAAGTATGGGCAAAAACTCTTTTATTCTAGTTTAAACTTATGTGCAAATGACATTCAACTCTCGTGTTCACTTTTTCTTTTGGTGTGAAACAGAAGAATTGAGATGGGTGATAGGGTGTTAAATTGGGAATTACTATTAAATAGCTGAGACAGCATAGATTTAAAACTGTGATTATTTGTCAGATGGAGTAGGTGAAAGAGACGATTGAGGGATAGAGACAGTCTGAGAAAGAATCAATACTGTCTTTGTAAATAACTCCAAATTTCTCCATAACCTGTAAAAGAATCACAAGTTCAAGGACCACATATAGACCCAAGGCAGCAGTGTTCCAGTACTTTAAAACGGGGCCTGCCTAAGAAGACCTGCTAGATAAAAACTAGATCAAAACAGTGGGAGTTTACAATGGGTTAAAATGTCTGCAAATCAGAAGTTGAAAGGAGGGTAGGAAGAGCCCACTGAGGGCAAGGGACTGCCTGTGAATAGGAGTCATATATGGAAGGGCCCATCTGGAAGGAGGTGATGAAGCCCTGAAAATACCCACGGGAGAATAATTGCGTATTGTTAAAGCAGCGGTCAAAGAGGAACTTATCATAAATGCAGAGAGTTCTAATATCAAAGCTATGGGAGAGGAAAGAGGTCAGGAGGAAAGAATGAAGAAGGGCTAGAGCATGGGTCCCTGAAGCCCGGGCTGAGGACCAGTCCATGGCCTGTTAGGAACAGGGTGGCACAGCAGGAGGTGAGAGGCAGGCACACAAGAAAAACTTCATCTGCCGCTCCCCATCGCTCCCCATCATTCGCATTACCGCCTCAACCATTCGCCCCCACCAACAGTCCGTGGAAAATTGTTTTCCAGGAAACTGGTTCCTGGTGGCAACAATTTTGGGGACCGCTGGGCTATAGAGTCCTCTACTGCCAGGCCCTTGTGTGTGGGGTGAGGGATGTCTTACTTTTCAATGAGGATTGAAGTTCTGATAAACATAACTGGATGAGCATTTTAATTTCTGAACTCAGCTTTTGTTCCAAAGTTTAAAGCAACTGAGAGATTGTCCTACCTATCAGTGATCAGAAATATCTTGAGTCTGCTGGAATTTTCACTCAACTGCAGGAAAAATATAATACTCCATTGAATACTATCGCAAATTTGGGAGATGAAACTTAAACTATGATTTAATTATTTGCATTATTTGTATCATACTTACACAACATATTATTTACTATTTCTATAATAATTTGGCACTATAGCTTTGTTTAACTTACTTAAATTGTTTTAATTTACAAAGAAGAGAGAAAATATTTTTATTTGTAATTACAATTATTAGAAGTTAACAATATCCCTGAAGTACTTAATGACATTTTAAATTATTGTTTAATTTCTTCCTTGCTCTAACTTTTCAAATTCATCTAAGGACAATACCAATTGGACTCAGTTTTAAGCATGATTATAAAATGGGAGATATATATATATATATATATATA
>NW_020175684.1:6155406-6189603 GCF_003031525.2 Neophocaena asiaeorientalis asiaeorientalis | reverse complement strand
TATCATGAAATAATGTCATTAATTATTAATAAATAATATCAATTATTAATTATTATTAATAAATTATTATTATTAAATAATATCTCCTATTATTATGAAATAATAGGAGATATAGAGATAACATACACCTTTTACATCTGAAATAAAGGAGGCAAAGCCAGACCTCTCAATGTTGAGCCACCCACTGGGACTCTACAATGTCCCCCCATTCAAGCTTCTTGCATGATTCCCTATATTCTGTAGAATTTTTAAACATAGGGTATTATAAAATATTACACTCTTATGCATGGCTTTTTGGAAAGAGTGAGGGGCAAAATAAATATATAGAGGTGAGTAGAATTTATAATATTTTTAAAGATTTTCAATGTGCTAGACGCTTGTGTTTTAGTTTTCTATTGCTTCATAACAATTTACCACAAAATTAGCAGCTTAAAACAACACGTTTATTCTGTCAAAATGTGCACGGGTCAGAATTTGTGAGGGCTTAGCTGAATCTTGTGCTCAGGGTCTCACAAAGTTGCAATTAAGGTGTCAGTTGGGTCTGTGTTCTCATCTGAGGTTTGGGGTACTCTTCCCAACTTATGCAGTTGTTGGAAAATGCATTTCCTTGCAGTGGTAGAACTCGTGGCAGTGTGCTTCTTCAAAGTCAGCAAAAAAGCAGATGAGTAAGAGAGAGAAGGATGGGAAAAAGTGGAGAGTGAGTTTAGATCCTGTTTTAAAGGGCTCACCTGATTAGGCCAGACCCCCCAAGTGTACTCTACTTTTTGATTGAGGACCTTAATTACCTCTGCAAAGTCCTTTTATCATGCAATAAAATGTAGTCATAGAAGTGATAAACCATTAACTCAGGGGGAAGGATTATATATGGTGTGTACATCAGGGAGCAGAAATTTGGGGGCCATCTTAGAATTCTGTCTCCCAGAATCTGCTTCTTGTTTTCCAGCAGAGTTTAATATTTTTACTTACTATGATTGACAAGAAGCTAGTAATCTGTATCCTCTAGGTTTTGCTTCTGAAAGTGAAGTTTATGTAACATCAGCGTGTACAATTCCTAATAAGGTGCTTGGACAACAATAAAATTGATGCCTCTTATTTAAGTATCAATTTTGGAAGAAAACTGGGGAGCTGCTAACTATATATAAGACAAAAAGTAGAATATGATAGCTTAAAACAATTTTCACATGAGTTGTAAGGTATGAGGAAATTCTAAATCCTTTATGTTCTACAAGAGCTTAAATGATGCCCCTCTCCAAGTACCCCATGGCTGAACATTTATTGGTCTTTGCCTTTATATCTATCTTGATAGAGAAGGGTTGGACACATTGTACTATGTGGGTAGAATAATCATTGGAGAGATATGAGACTATGGTATCTGAAAATCATCAAATGACAAAGTTTAATTGGGAAGCACTTTTATTAGGGAAAATAACCATAAAATTATCTATAATCTTCAGGAAAACTAAAAAATAAAATCATTTGGGCAAACTTTTTCTAAAAACATTTAACAAACAAAAAAAATGAAAATACAATTATGCTACAATAAATAAATTTAAATCTTAAGAAAATAAAACAGCAAATAATAGCCATCTTTTTTATAAAAAAAATTGATTTATTCAAAATTAAGAAATAAAAATTCTAATTCTAATGCTCACTTCACTCTTAAGTCTCATGAGCCTTCCCCCTAGAGATGGCTTCCCAGATATCATCAGGAGGCAAAGCAATAATGTTCGAGCCTGAGTCTTAAGCATTGTCATGTTCAATAATTCTGTTGATGGTATTCATATATATCCCTTCAAATATGAGTATTTACACAAGAAATACAGTATGAAATAGCTTTATTCCCAATGCTTATGTTTACAGGCAAGAGTAGTCATGAAAAAAAAATACTTTAAAAAAGTCTGAAATCTGCCTGCTGATTCCTGTCTCTGCAATCCATATGTGCTAAGTTGCTAGCTTTCTTAAGCTACACTATGACATCTGTGGTGCTCAGAGCTACAGTCAGTGCTTTTTTTTAATTAACAGATTTAGTTAGTTTGTTTGTTTTAATGCAGCTCCACAATATGTCAAAAAATCCTATCAGGCAACTTCTGAATGAAAAGTTTACAGATAAATCCATGAGTTGAAATATATTGTTGGCTAAACACTATTGGAGAGCTGAACATAATCATTTATCAAAATTAACAACCCAAAGGAATAATCTAAACTTTTTAACATAAAAGATGATTCACTATGAGGCTCTGATGTTGTGCTTATTGGAAATTTAAGAAAATAAAGTTGAGAAATGTAAAGTCATTTTTACTCCCAGTAAACCAATATGACTATAACTTCTGATACATACTAATATGTAATATATTCCTTATGTAATCTCAAAATTTTATAAATGAACATATTTTATAAACTTTGCAAATAAAATAAATATTAATATGAAATTAAAATATGTATATTCTTACTTTTAAATCACATTTTTATATTTCATTCTAAATGAATTTTTTAATGTTACATATTTCAAATATCAGAAATTAGATACAATGATATATAAATATAAAACAAATTCTGAAATATTTGAAATATTGTCATATAATAGCTTCAGTTTGTGGCTTTATTAAAGAAAATTGGAGAAAGCATCCACAAATATATTTCATTACAGTTTATAGTGGATATTGTCAATCATCTCAAGGCTGAGTGACTCTGTCACTTTTCGTTTGGAAAAATAAAACAGTTTTCTTAATATCCATATGATAGTTGCCATCCATTCAAAATACCCAGAGACAAATTCACTAAGAAACACACACACAGCTGTAAGCATTTGTCTTCATAGTGCATGTTTCATAAGATTCTAATTCAAAAACTCAAATTTTTGACTGTTTGCAGTGATCTGCAAAGAGGGAATATTTTTATATGTTCAATTAAAGTTTCATGGATTGTTGAAAACCTCTGGATTTTTTTTTTTGGATCTTAATTAATGAAAATAAATTAAGGAAATCTATTAAGAACTAAGTAGACTTCTACTGAACTTTTTATATGAAATTATACTTCTTGATCTAGGCTATGTTATTAATGTGGTTGATGTTTTATGTATTTAGGAAAAAATAATTTTTATCAACTATATTATTGTCATATTCATTGTTAAATAATAGCCTTAAATAATAATGGTGGCATTTTGCAAAAATTTCTATTAGAAATATTCCCTTGATGTGAAACGTATATTTTTAAAATTTTAATTAAAGATATTTTAGATAATTTATACATTGGTATATGATGCATACCTATAGAGTCAGTTTCCCCCAATAAATGTTTGTAAATAGGCCATAGTAAGAAGTGAGAAAAGTATGAAGGAAACCATTACATTTAAATTTATGAAGTAACTAGAAATTGGTAAAATTAGATGATAGTCTCTGCTTATTAGAGTGTATGGTGTAAATATATAATTTTATAATTTGTTTTCTATTTGCTTGCTCTTATAAAATCTCTTCTTTCCTCTCTACCTTTTTACTTTTTTGCATTATATGAATATTTTAAAATATATTCCCTAATGTTATACTGTGTTTGAAACTTTAGATCTCTGTAAAGGATTTACATCATAGAAATGTTTTTCCAATACTCACATAAATAAATGACATTTCAATCTCTGAAAAAAATTAATTTAATATATTTTTAACAGTTTTAGAGTTATGGATTATTTACATTGATAGTACAGAGAGTTCTCATACACCCTGCAGTTTCCTTTCTTGTTCATATCTAACATGAGTATAGTATTGTTACAATTAACAAACTAGTGTTGACTAAAGTACACACTTTTTTTTAGATTTCCTTAGTTTTTACCTACTTTGCTTTTCTGTTTCAGCATCTCATCCAGGGTACCACACTGCGCTTTGCTTTTCTGTTTCAGCATCTCATCCAGGGTACCACACTGCGCTTTGCTTTTCTGTTTCAGCATCTCATCCAGGGTACCACACTGCGCTTTGCTTTTCTGTTTCAGCATCTCATCCAGGGTACCACACTGCATTTAGTTGTCATGTCTCTTTGGGTTCCTCTTGTTTGTGGTAGTTTCTCATACTTTGGTTGTTTCTGATGATCATGATGGTTTTGAAGAGTATGGTCAGGTAATTAATAAAATTCCTCACTATTAGCATTTGTCTGTGTTTTTTCTCATGATTAGAGAGGGGTTACAGATATTTTGGGAAAAAAAAATACTACAGAGGTGAAGTGCCATTTTACTCACATCCTAAAAAGGAAGCATGGTATCCACACTACTTATCACTGTTGATGATGACTTTGATTATCAAAGTTAGGGTTTGTCAGGTTTACTCATTGTAAAGTTATTCTATTTTCAACCTTTCATACTGTACTATTTGGAAGAAAGTCACTAAGCCCATGATTAAGGAGTGATCTCTTCGAGGACAAAGTACCTATATAAATTATTTGGACATTTTCTCCATGGGAGATTTTCTCTCTGCTCCTAGGTATTGATTTATTCAATCATTAATTGACATCAGTATGAACTCTTGTGTATATATTTTTACTCTTTAGTTTGTAATACAATGTTGCTTTATTTTCCTGCCCACATTTTTCCAGATTTGGCTATCAGGAGCTCTTTCAGTTGGCATCTGTGTCCCTTTAGCATACCCAAATGGTGTGACTGGCTTTTTTAAAATAGCACTTCCTTACTTTCTCACACTAAAAGATGCTCCAGGCTCATCTTGTATATTTCCTTTCATTGCTGCAAGGATCCCTGGTTCCTTTCATTGGAGGAATGGTATTAGAAACCAAGAACTGAGTACTACCAGTTATCTTGCTTCTAAGCTCTCTTAACTTAGAAAGAAATATATACATGTTTTCTAAACAATGGATATACAAACATCTAAAAAATGATATATGTAACCATCTGTATCTATATTAAGTTAAACATCAGTTTATGCAGATGTATCTAATTCTAACCCATTGTTCTATGGATCATTCTAGTCTCCTCCCCTTGTTTGTAAATTCCCCTTCCAACAGTGAGAAACCAGGCTCCTACCATCTGCCATCCATTTACTTGTTTCCATTCCAGTATACATGTGTAGCAGAATCAGAATTTTTAACCAATACTCTCATGGAAAACAACTTTAACAACTAGTTGCCCTTTAGTTTTACAAATTTCACTCATTTATGAAGTTGCTTAGGTTAGGACATTTTCTTCTACCTCCTTCAGTGAGGTTGTCTCATACATTTGCAATACAGTACGATTATACAATTTCACATCCAATCCTGTGATTTCCCCAACTTCGTAAAATTTCTTTTTCGGTGTATTGAGATATGTTTGACGTGTAATATTGTGTAAATTTAAGGTGCATATAAATGTATTAAATCATTCTATTGTTAAAAAGCATTTTAAATTGCATGCATTAAAGTTATCTCTTTTCTTATGTTGTAAATTTCCATGTTTTTACAAATGCATAGTTTCACATCCATAATTATAGTATCATACAAATAGAATCACATAAAATATTCCTTATGTTTCATATATTCAACTCTCCCTTCCTCTCCCCAAACCCTTAGCAGCCACCCATTATTTGATGTTTCTGTAGTTTTGCCTTTTTCCAGATCATGGTATAATTCCTTCTCAGATTGGCTTTTTTTTTCACTCCATAACATGCATTTAACATGCAACCATATCATTTTATGCTTGATAGTTAATTTTTTAATCTCTGAATATTATTCTGTTGCATGGATGCATCACACTTTGATTATACATTCACCTATTGAAAGAAATTTTGGTTTCATCTAGTAGGTTTTGACAATTATAAATAAAGTTGTATAAAATTTCAAGTGCAGGTTTTGTATAGACATAGCTTCCAAATCAATTGGCAAATAAATAGCAGCACAATACTGGGTCTTATGGCAAGACCATTTTTAGCTTTGTAAGAAACTGCCATACTCTCTTCCAAAGTTGCAGCACCATTTTGTATTCCCACCAGCAATGAAGGAGGGCTCTTTTCCTTCTTCATCCTTGTTGACAATTGGTGATATCAGTTTTTTGGTTTTCCTTTTTTTTTTTTTTCAATTTTAGCCTTCCTAAAAGGTGTGTAGTGGTATCACATTGTTGTTTTGATGTTGGGAATATCCTCACATTCTTGTTTGCCTATTGTGTTTTCTCTGTTGAGGTGTTAGTTAAGATCTTTGCTCATTTTTGTTTGTTTATCATTTATTTTTCTTACAGACTTTATTTTGGAGCGGTTTTATGTTCACAGAAAAAATGAGTGAAAAGTAGAGGAAGTTCCCATATATACCATGTCCCCACACACTCATAGACTCCCCCACTTTCGACTGTGTTCAGCTGTGTTGTTTGTTTCTTTATTGTTGTATTTTAAGAGTTCTTTGTGTATTTTGGATACAAATCCTTTTGCCCTTTCTTTTTGCAAATACTTTGAGTCATGGCACATCATCTCATTCTCATCAGTGTGTCTTTCATAGAATAGAAGTTTTAACTTTAAGAAAGTCCAAGTTATCGGATTTTTCTTTCTTGGATCATTCTTTTGGTGTTGTATCTAAAAATTCATTGTCAAATGCAAGGCCAACTAGATCTTCTATGATGATTTCTTATAGAAGTTTTTTTTAGTTTTGTGTTTTACATTTAGGTTTCTGATCTATTTTGAGTTAATTTATCTGAAATGTGTAAGGCGTATGTGTAGATTATGTTTTTAAACATGTGGACATTCAGTGTTTCAGTACCATGTGTTGTAAAGACTCCTTGCTTCATTGAATTGCCTTTGCTCCTTTGTCAAAGATAAGTTGATTATATTAGTGTGGGTATGTTTTTGGTTCTCTATTCTGATTACTTGATCTATGTGTATATTCTTTTGCCAATATCATGCTGTCTTCATTACTGTAGCTTTATAGCAAATCTTGAATCAAGTAGAATCATCCCTCTGACATTGTTTTTCTGCAGTATTATGTTGGCTTTACTAGGTCTTCTGCTTTTCCATATAAACTTTTTAATCACTTTGTCAATATCTACAAAACAGCTCAATGATATTGGTTGGGGTAGCACTGAATCTAGAGATCCAGTTGGGAACAATTGGTATCTTAACAATATTTGTCTTATCTATACACATAGGATATTACTCTATATGTTTAGATTCTCTTTGATTTCTTTCATCTGAGTTTTCTAGCTTTTTTGCATTCATATCCTGCACATATTTTGCTTTATACCTAAATAGCTTACTTTTGGTTCTATTATAAATTGCTTTGATTTTAACTTCAAATTCCAATTATATGTTGCTCTTGAAAAGGGAAGTAATTGACTTTTGTATCTAAACCTGTGTATTAGTTTCCTATGCTGCCATAGCAAGTAACTACAAACTGAATGGCTTAAAATAACCAAAATTTATTCTCTCACAGTTCTGGATAATAGCAGTCCAGATTCAAGGTGTCAGCAGAGTCATGCTCCCTGTATAAGACTCTGGGTAGAATCATTTATTGTTTCTTCCTAACTGCAGTTGTTAACTTTCCATCCTTCGTATTCCTTGGCATGTAGTAGCATTGCTCCAGCCTCTGTCTCTGTTGTCATATGATGTTCTTCCTATTTGTCTCTGTACAAATTTCCCTCTTTCTATAAGGAGATATATCAGATTTGCATCCACACTAATGACCTCAGTTTTACTTGATCATATCTACACAGAACCTATTTTCAAACAAGGTCACTTTCACATGTACGTGACTTAGGATTACAACATATCTTTTGGAGGACACTAATCAACCCATAATACTATGTACCCTGTGACACTGGTATACTAGCTAGTTAGTTCCAGGCATTTTCTGGTTCTTTGAAATTTTCTACATAGATAGTCATGTCATCTGCAAACAAAGATGATAGTGTTTTTTTCCCCTTTTCCTAATAGATATATATTTTGCTTCCATTTTTTATCTTGTTACACTAGGCAGGACTTCAGATAGGATGTTAAATAGTAATGGTAAGAACACAACATCATTTTGTTCCCAATCTTATGAGGAAAAGTATTTATTTTTGGTTTGATGCTAGCTGTGGGTTGTTTGTAGATGTTCTTTATGATGTTGAGAAAGTCCCCCTCTATTCTTAGCTTGAATTGAAATTCATCATGACTGAGTGTTTCATTTTGTCAAATTCCCTTTTTTTCACATCAATTCACATAATCATATGATGTTTATTTGATAGGGTGGTTTATCTTGATAAATATGAGAATGTTGAGCCAGCCTTGAATACCGGGATATTTCCCATTTGGTCATGGTATAAAATTACTTTTATATATTGTTAGATGTAACATTATTACATCTACATTCACGAGAGTTGATGGTATATAGTAGTGACCCCCAGCTTTTCCGGCACCAGGAACAGGTTTTGTGGAAGACAATATTTCAACGGACTGGGGCAGGGATGGTTTGGGGATGATTCAAGCACATTATTATGCACTGTATTTCTATTATTATTACACTGTAATAATGAAATAATTATACAATTCACCATAATGCAGAATCAGTGGAAGCCCTAAGCTTGTTTTCCTGCAACTAGATCGTCCCTTCTGGGAGTGATGAGAAACAGTGACCACTGAAGTAGGTGGCTTATGTCCAGTCTACTCTGTAATCTTGTTTTCGTTGCTCTCACTGCAGAAAACCCTGCTTCACAAAGATGGGATATTGGAAATGGAAGTAGGCTTCTCAGTGCTTCTGTGGCAATATCAGGATATTCCACCTTGACTTTAATCTAGAAGACATGGAGGTTTGAAGTTGTCTCAAACATACTTTTATGGCCACCATCATTTGTGATCTCAAGCAGTTGATCCTCTTCTAGCATGGACGATGTTGATTCACCTGGCTTATTCACAAATGGGTTACGGATCCATTCCTTCCCAGTTCATGGGGTCTTTTGTGGTTGGGAAGTAATGATCAAACTCTTTTGAAAGCTGAGATAGGTGATCATGTACCAGCTGGGAGAAAGAAGGCCTTGTCTCAGTCTCTTTCAAAATCTCTGCTAATGTTTGAAACATGTCAAAAATCCCAATGTTCTCTCGTCGCCCCCTTAATTCCAGTTTGGCTTTGAATGCAGCCACTTTATCTGCTGACTTGAATACAGTTGTCATTCTCCCCTGAAGTGAAAGCTTGAGTTCATTGAACAGGTTGAATATGTCACACAAGTAAGTAAGTTTTGCGACCCATTCTGTATCACTGAAATGTGCTGCCAGTGGTGACTGTTTTACTAAAAGAAATCATCTCTGGAGTGGCTGTCATAACTCAAAAGCTCTTGCCAGTGATCTCCCTTTAGAAAGCCATCTCACTTCTGTGTATAAGAGAAGACATGTGTGCTCTGCGTCCATCTCCTCACAGAGCTGCGCAAACAGACTTAAGGGCATGCATTTTAATGAGGTTGATAATTTTGATCACATCCTACAAAGCGTTAAGTTCTGGTGACATTTTTTGGCTAGCCAGCATTTCTTTATGGATGACACAGCACATAGTCTCACATTCAGAAGCGACTTTTGACCTGAGTAGTGAAACCAAAAAGCCATCCAGTCATGGAAGCTGCTCCATCCGTGCATATACTGACACAAAGTGACAAGTTCGATTTTCCTGATATGTAATCATTCAAAGACTTGGATAGTTCTGCAGCTGTGTGTGTTGGTTGGTAATAAAAGTGTACATAACATAACCTCATCACATCCTCCTGAAAAACATATCACACAAAACAAGCATTGTTGCCTTGTTGTCAACATCAGTAGACTCATCAACCTGGATTGATTAATGAGTCAACGGTGACTCATTAGTCCTCTCTAAAAATTGTACCTCAATATCCTCTGCTATTTCATCAATTTGTCTAGTTATGGTGATAGCCGAAAGAGGAACACGTGCCACCTTTTGAACTACAGCCTTTCTTAAATGTTCACGACAACTGTCCTTAGCATCAGGCAGGATCAACTTTTCATCAATAGTAAGGGGCTTCTTAGCTTTAGCCATGAGGTCAGCCACTAAGAGTGATGCTCTATGTGCAGGTACATTTGATGAATGGTGGCATTCAATAATTGCTTCTATTCTTCCTGTTCACGTTTTTTATCCTTTGAAAAACTCCAAAGGCTTGTCTTTAAATGCAGGGTGCTTGGTCTCCATGTGGTGAAGCAGTTTTGAAGGTTTCATGGCTTTGTTGGATAGCCAGTTGCCACATATTATACAAAGCAGGCTTGGAGAATGTGAATCACCTGTTACAATGAACCCGTAATTTAAGTAGGACTCTTGGTATTTTCTTTTAAATGCAACTTTCTTCTTGTTGGCAGTCTTAGAGTCTTCTGCTGTCTCACGATTGGGTCTTTTCCCTTTTTCAAAGAAGCTCTCCAGTGATGCTTGTTTTTTAGTCATTTCAGCTAGGGTTAGCTTGTGGGCTTACCAAAACTGTGACTGAGACAAGTGCACTGTGTGGGAAAGAGGCACAGACAGAAGTGGTAAATAAAATAATGGGCAGGCCACGTGTGGACTAAAATGTGTCAGATTCTGACTTAAAGCCTGCCACAAGATGCGGTTGTACAATTGAAGTGTATCAACTCACTTGCCACTAAAAAGCCTGCCACCAGATGCAGCTTAACTGTCATTTGCAACTCACTGATAGGGTTTTGTTATGAGTCTGCAAGCAATTGATTTATTATGGTCTCTGTGCGGTCAAACCTCTCTGCTAATGATAATCTGTATTTGCAGCCGCTCCCCAGCACTAGCATCACCGTCACAGCTCCACCTCAGATCATCAGGCATTACATTCTCATAAGGAGCGCACAACCTAGACCCCTCACATGTGCAATTCACAGTAGGGTTCACACTTCAATGACAATCTATTGTCGCCACTGATCTGACAGGAGGTGGAACTCAGGTGGTATTGCAAGTGATGGGGAGCAGCTCTAAATACAAATGAAGCTTCACTCACTTGCCTGCTGCTCACCTCTTGCTGTGTGGTCTGGTTCCTAATAGGCCAAGGACTGTTATTGATATGTGGCCCAGGGGTTGGGGACCCCTGGTATATAGTTTTCCCTCCCTGCTGCAATGTTTTTATCTGATTTTGGTATGAGAGTAATTCTGGCCTCGTAAAATGCAATAGTTGTGTTTATTCTCCTATTTTAGTTTGTAAAGAATAGAAAGTATCATTTCTTTCTTAAATGTTTGGTACAATTTATTAGTGAAATCTTTAGTGCTTAGCGCTTTCTTTAGGAAGGTTATTAACTATTAATTCCGATCTTTAATAGATCTAAGACTATTCAAATTATCTATTTCTCATTGTTTGAGTTTTTTTGTTCTTCAAGAAATTGGTCTATTTCATTTAAGTTATAAAATTAGTTGTCACAGTGTTTCTCATAATATCCCTTTATTTTTCTAGTAACTTGTATCATATCAAGCTTCTACACTACTTTTTCTAAATTTATAAAGACTTCTAATTTCAGGCCATTTATCACATATTAAAGAAAATAAAGGGACTATTATCCTTGCTATCTGGGGTCTATCTTGTTTTATATATTTGGCTGTCTTAAAAATGCAAGAAATAGAAGATGATATAAAAGTTGATGACAACCATAGACTTCATTTCAGATTTCAGTGAATGGATGAACTATTACTGCCACAGTATTACACTGTTTGAAATGTGATGGGGTCTTCTATGAAAAACATTATTTGAGCACACCACTGCATCCAAGGCTGAAGAACAATGCACATAATTTGTATTATATAGGGTCACTATTGCTCTGTAAAGGTGAAAACATAATAGAATAGTAATAAGAATAATAGTAACAATAATTTACATTGATGAGGTTATATATATTTTTACATATTTTCACATCCAGTGTCTCATTTGATGTAGTTTATTTTTTTTTTAGAGATCCACATTCTATGAGAAATGAGAGTATCATATAAATACTTACTTGAAAATTAACACATTCTCAGCTTGAAATTCTCTTATAAAACACACATTTTTAAGTGGTAAACAGTATCTTATTTAAGGAGTTGATTATTTTCGGACTATTCTTCAGTTATCTTTCATAGAATGACAGGGAGACTATAAAGATGCAGTAGCCTAAAGTAAACTTATCAAGTTTTACCATTTCTAATTTACAAGAAGGAATTCACTTTTTTTAATATTTTACAGTTATTGCTATTCAGTGTGCATAAAGCAAGCTTGCTTACCAGATGCAGAAAATCCTAAGGCATGGGCTGAAACAATAAATATATAAAGCTAATTATTGCATACTTTTTAAAAATACACCAAAATCAAATATCTTCACATGGATAAATCTGAATAAAACTTTTTTTTATAAAGTATAGTATAAATTTTAAAAACACTTTGCATATGCCTGGGTTTAGGAATATAAATTCAGCATATTGAGGTCATTTTAAGTGAAAATTATAGCATTTAAAATAATTTTGAGTATATTAAAACATCTATAGAAATATTGTTAAAGAAATAAATCGTATTTAATTAATCTAAAATTGCAAAGCTTTTAAAGTCAATTTAAGTGTGTGTTCGTATATTTTAGTCTTCTTCAGTTCCAATGGAGTAATTCCCTGATGTTTCTAAAGATCCCTTTCTAAGCCAATATTTAGCAGAAAGTCAAATCTATTTGGTGATTTAGATGTATTCATTCATTAGTTCAATAAACATTCAGAGATGACAAGGATTATTAGATGTTACTAGAGTTATTATGCACTAAAAATTATCTAGGGTGGTGGATTCTGTCCTGACCAAATTAAAAAAGATGTCTGATGGAATTATGAGGGCAGACCATTAAAATCAGACCAAAACAAAGCATAAAGGGAAACTGAGTCAGGTAGCAGAAACTACAACTCAAAATCAATAAATAGGAGAGACAGCACACATCTGTGCCCTGTGATCTTCTATATAAATACCTTTCTCCATTTAGCATCATTTGTCTCAACTAAAAAGCAAGAGGTTTGAACTAGATGTTTTATAATCTCATGTCAATGATTAAGAATGCTTGGAATCAAAGGTTTGAAGTGAAGCAATGATTTAAAATATATCTTATCTTCATTTAAAAGATCAATCAGAGGCAAGGCACTGCATTCTACTTGAAAGATGAAAAAATACTCAACAAAATGCTAGGAAGCTGAATCCAACAATACATTAAAAAGACCATACACCATGATCAAGTGGGATTTATCCCAGAAATGCAAGGATTTTTTTAACATATGTAAATTAAAAATTTGATACACCACATTAACAAATTGAAGAATAAAAGCCATATGATCAATTCAACAAATACAGAAAAAGCTTTCGATAAAATTCAACATCCATTTATGATAAAAGCTCTTCAGAAAGTGGGCATAGAGGAGACATACCTCAACATAATAAAGGCCATATATGACAAACCTACAGCAAATATCATACTCAGTGGTGACAGGTTGAAGACATTTCCTCTAAGATCAGGAATAAGACAAGGATACCTACTCTCGCCACTTTTATTCAACAAAGTTTTGGAAGTCCTAACCACAGCAATAAGAGAAGAAAAAGAACTAAAAGGAATCCAAACTAGAAACAAAGTAAAACTGTCACTGTTTACAGATGATATGATGCTATACATAGAACATTTTAAAGATGCTCCCAGAAAACTACTAGAGCTAATCAATGAATTGGATAAAGTTACTGGATACTAAATTAATATACAGAAATCTGTTTAATTTATATACACTAACAACAAAATATCAGAAAGAGAAATTAGAGAAACAATTCCATTTACAGTTGCATCAAAAAGAATAAAATACTTGGGAATAAAGTGGTCTAAGGAGGAAAAAGACCTGTACTCAGAAAACTATAAAATACTGATGAAAGAAATAAAAGATGACACAAACAGATGGAAAGATATACTATGTTCTTGGATTGGAAGAATCAATATTGTTAAAATGACCATACTACCAAAGGCAATTTACAGATTCAATACAATCCCTATCAAATTACCAATGGCATTTTTCACAGAACTGGAACCAAAAAAAAATGAATTTGTATGGAAACACAAAAGACCCTGAATAACAAAAACAATCCTGAGAAAGAAGAATGAAGCTGGAGGAATCATGCTACCTGACTTCAGACTATACTACAAAGCTATACTTATCAAAAGAGTATGGCACTGGCACAAAAGCAGATATATAGATCAATGGAACAGATAGAAAGCCCAGAAATAAATTCACACACTTATGGTCAATTAATTTATGACAAAGGAGGCAAGAATATACAATGGAGAAAAGACAATAAGTCTCTTCAATAAGTGATGTTGGGAAAACTGGACAGCTATATGTAAAATAATGAAAATAGAATGTTCTCTAACACCATATTCAAAAATAAACTCAAAATATATTAAAGACCTGAATGTACGATTGGATACTATAAAACACCTGGAGGACAACGTAGGCAGAACACTCTTTTACATAAATCATAGCAATATTTTTTTGGATTTGTTTAATTTTGTTTTTAAAGACAACCCTTTATGACTGTTTGTTTCTTGTATTTTGAAATTTGAGCAAGTAGATATTTGGATAATTTTAAATGAATTCCTAAGGCCTGGGTTGATAGGGACCTTTTGTTAATAGAAAATTTCTTTGTTGCTGCCAAGTACTCCAGGGTGCTACCAATCTGAAAACACTTTAAAGCTATTAGTTGGCCTAGATTTCCAGTAAAAATTTTAAAGCTCAAATATGAGTAAGAGTATGGCTGAAGTTTCATATTCTCTTGGGAAGGTAGCCTCCCCTGCCCCCAGCTAAAACTAGTAAAGATCTTATTTTATCTTCTTAGTAATGGGTGGATTTTTAACATTTACCCTTTCATTGCCTGTGTATCCTTTTGCAGTCCACAAATTCTTAAGGGCTATTGTTCTGACTTTTCACCTAATGATACTGTCATAGGAAACTTATAAGGTCATAGGGCCTTGTCTCCCTTCCACTGGACCACTGTTAAGATGCTGATATTGGCAAATTTCTTCAGGAGGGTTTCTATTTTAGTCTATGCTTATGCAACTTTCTTCGGTTTGCACTTTTCTTTTGGTTCCTGAGGATTTTCTTGATTTTATTGCAAGCTTCAAAAAAACATTTGCTGTTCTCAGTGTCTAGTAGTTTCAGCGAAGAATGTTTTTAGGTTATGTAAATATCCATGAAATCAGAAGCAGAATATATTAGTGAATTGATAACATTTATATTCCACCTCTGATATAGCATCTTGCAATCAGCCAGTGTTAAAGTTAGGCATTATTTTATGTTCCCCAGTTTCAGATATTACAATAATAGGAATAATGTTTTGAACTTATATAAGTATTCATAATTTATAAAACACTTTTCCTTTATTTTTTTATTTATCTTCATAATCTCAAAGGGATACAAATTATGTGCTTTACATATCTCATGATTTTGAACAAAAGAGCTTAGATTTAAATTGGAACTTCTTAATCTGGTCAACCATTGTTATTGTTCTAATTTGGATTTTTAATGGAACTTAAGAATAACTAAAAGAGCCTATTTTTAATACAGAATGCCAACATTTTATATATATATATATATATATATATATATATATATATATATGTGTGTGTGTGTGTGTGTGTGTGTACATATATATGATGTATTTCAAGCAGTCAGGCAGTTTGGGCTACCTGAGCTAAAAATACTTGCTTTAGCTTTAACAATACAGCCTATTTACAGAACTGTTCTGATAAGGGATATTTCAACAACACAATAATGCTCCATTTCAGTGTGCTTTGCTTGTAAAGATTTTAGCTGCACTTTATCTTTTCTATAAACATGTGGTTCTTATAGAAAGAAATAATTCTCAAATAAAATGTCAGGGTGTTTGATATTTCTTTTGTCCTCTTTAAAATTGTGTCAGTTGTTTCAGTAACACAATGTAAATGATGGAAAATTTGGATTTCATTTTCTTGATCTGTTTTTTTATTCCAATGCACCTGCTCACACAGTAACCACCTCAGGCAGTGATACAGCAGTCTTCTGGTGAACACCTTAAAAGCCACATGCAAAAGCCTTAACCACAGACACTTACACAATCACTGGACAGAGACATCCAACAATTTTTTAAAGGTACGTGACAAGAGCATTTATGCCTTAAGGAAAAGTAACTCTGTGAGGCAAATCTTATGAATAGTGACTCAGTAGTTCTATAAGATGACCTTGTCAATCAATTCAAGGGTGATCCAGCAGCCTTGGGATAACCTGAGAACTTGTTAGAAATTCAGGATCTTGGGTCTTACCAGAGATCTATCAAATCAGAATCTTCATTTCAGCCTATGCCCATTAATGATTGAGAGCATTGCTACTGGATGATTTGGTCCATGGATTTCACTATTAGTAAGTAGTTTTCAAACACTCTCCTTAATATATGTTGAATAAGTTAATTTGCTAAAAGAAACAGTTTATTATTTTACCTTGTCCATATCCTGTTTAATTCAATCATTTTTTTCTGATAATGGGTCATGATCACTGAAATGGGATCTAAGTTGAAATGAATTTGCTGTGTGTGATCCCCCTTCCTTAAGCTGAACAACAATTCATCACTTTTATTGTCTCCTGAATGTCCAGTTCTGTGAGCAAAGACTCTCAGGTTTACGAATGCATCCCAACTGAGTAGCACATTAACTGTTTCAAAGTATATGGTCAGTAAATATTAGTAAAAGAGGTGAATGAAAGACTTGAGATAAATATAATACCATTGAATAAAATAATTATTTCTCATAAGGAGTTCATATAATGCCATAGACTTTTCAATTTTTTTCTTCATAAAACTTGTATGTTTAAATTTTTATATTAAAGAAGTTGTATAAAATTTCTAGGGTACTTTTCCTTACACAGGTATTGACAATTAACTATTGTGTATATATAAACCTGTTTGAACACACTGTTATCTTAAATATTTATATTGTTCCTTCATATAGATTAAAAATCTATTTTTAACTTCATTTTCAAATGAAATTCACATTTAATTACTAGGGAATCTGGAGGAGAATGCAATGATATGGTACCCTTCCTGTGAAGTCTCATGTGGTTCCAGTTTGGTAATTGCTTGTTGACAGGCTGTGTGTTTTGGGATCTTGGGGTCTTACTCTTTGGAGAATACTTGTCTGTAAAAGTTCTACTCAAAAGAACCAGAACTTCCAATCCAACTGTCTGTTACTTGCAGAAGGGTTTGTCTTTATGGGGCTCTTAATGCACACTCTGATAGAACTTTGAACCACATTTTCCCTCCTGGGTTTCTGGTCTATGTTATTCAAAATGACTTGGCTTCTCAGATGTAAGAATTAAGATAGCTAAAAACTGTATTTACCCCAAAGACAAAACTCAAGTTTATCTCATATTAGTTAGACCCAATGAGGTGCTCTTTGTAAGATTATTTTCTTAGAAATAAGTTGCTTAACAATGGATATCTTCAGATCATAAGCTGATTATTTGAGCATTAATATAAGTTGTCATAAGTCATTGCCAAAAATGTCTCCTCCTTTAAGTATGCAGGCATGTGTACATCAAGGCAGTTTAGAGTAATGTACATTTCACCTAGAGATGCTGTCAAAATACAGATTCTGGGGCAAGTCCTAAGATTGTCAGGTGCTGCAATTCTCCAGAAGAAACTTTGGAAAGATTTTAGAGGATATTAAAGCAAAACACTGACATAGAACTTATTTTTCAGTCTTATTTACTTTAGGCTCTTGATTTTTTTAGGATCATACACCCTACTGCATGCCTCCATTAATATGCTGTCCCTTCTTCTCTGCCACTTAATTATTTAAAATATTTAATTGCAGCAACATGGATTGACCTAATGATTATAATACTAAGTGAAGTAAGCCAGACAGAGAAAGACAAATATCAAATGATATCACTTATATGTGGAATCTGAAAAAAATAGATACAAATGAACTCATTTACAAAACAGAAATAGACTCACAGACATAGAGAACAATCTTATGGTTACCAAAGGGGGGGTGGATGGATAAATTAAGAGGATGGGATTAACATATACACACTTCCATGTATAAAATAGATAACGAACAAGGACCTACTGTATAGCACATGGAACTACACTCAACATTTTGTAATAGCCTATAAGATAAAAGAATATGAAAAAGAATATACATATATCACTGTGCTGTACACCTGAAACTAACATGACATTGTAAATCAAATATACTTCAATAAAAAAATATTTAATAACATTACTGCTTTACTTACCTAATCTCAAACTAAATGTGGATCATCCAGATTGACTTTTAAGATGTTACAAAATGACTTCTATCTTCAAATATTTTCCCCAAAGAGTCTTTTAAAATGTATTTACTCTTACATGTAAAATTCAATAGGTAATCTTATATTGTTCCAGTGATTGATTTTTTTTCCCTTCCAACATCCATATTTGACATGTTGAAGACCATTTCCTTCATGAAACTGCCTTGGCCCCTTATTCAGTACTCAGCTATTTCCTTGTTCAATTTACATTTTGATAATTACCTCTCAGGGGCTTTCTCTGCAATTCTAAAAGTGGTTTTTGAATATAAACTCTTCTTTAGAAAAAGATATTCATTCATATGGCTTCAGCTATCTTCTGCATGTTGATGATTTCCCAATATCAAACACAAAATATCCAAACTTGGATTTTTTGCCTTGCTCTGCAACCTTCACCAAACATCACCTCTTATATTCCTATTTCAAATATTTTCTGCACAATTTGCCCAACTGATGTTGTTTCAAATCAATATTTAGTCCTTGACATCCTCGTTTTTAAATTGTGTATCATATTCTATCGATAACTCCTTCTAAATATTCTAGAAGGTATTTCCTCCTTTCTTATAATTCCTAAAATTTCCCAGTTCATACTTTTCACTATTTATTTTGGTATATTTCAATAATCTCTTAACTGGTCTTCCTATGTTTTATCCTTTAAGCCTAATCATTTTATATTGTCACCACTATTATATTTCTAATTCAAAAACTGATTTTGGATACCATTTGAAGTGTAATCCTGCATAACTCCTAACTACTTCAGAATAGAATATCCTTAATGTAGCATGCAAAACCCTTTATACTTTGCACCATTCCTACTCAAAATCTATTCTTTTGATTCACTCTTTTTTCCCCCTACATCCAACCTAAGTATTACATGCTTTGATAAAACACACCTTGATATTCTCTTCCTTCTGATCTGAGGCATACTTACAAACACTTCAAATCATGATATTATATCTGTTTCCTTCTTTTACTTATAATTGTATTCAGGGCTTATCTTTAGTTTCAAGAATAATATTGGACATAAAAAAGGTTATTTAAAAATTTTATTGACTCAAAGATATAAATCCTTTCTTATGGCAAAGTTAACATTTCTAAAATGACTATTTGAATGGAAGGGACATTAAGACCCTTCATTTGATGAGGAAATGGCCTTCTTAATCTTTTATGGCAATTTAACTAGGACTTTTGTATTTATTTCTTATTTCTGTCTAACAATTATAATGATATAGCTGCCATTTAATGTTCAGTTATTATTTAAAACATTTTATTGATTTTATTGATATAGGACTATGATTCCCAATTGGCAGTATTTACTAGTGACAGAAACCAAACTCAAACTATATTACTCAAAGCAAAAGAAAATCAAAAACTTAGAGTTTAATGGCCATAGAATAAAGCAGCACAACAGGTTTACACATACATTGATATGGTTCAAATGGCATTAGTTTCATTGCCCCCCACAATACCAAAACGTATTTATTTCTCTCTCACTCTTCTCTTTCTCTCTCTCACACACACAAGCTCCATTCACACACACACACATTTCTCTCTGATCTTACGTTTGTTTCCCAAAATTTCTCTGTCATGAAAACATTCTTAAGGTGCCCCCCACCCCATGGTCACTCCCTCCTAGTTTTTGCTCCTTTTTATCATCCTCTTTTCTCGAGCAGACATGGCATATGACTTGCTTCTAACCAACAGAATAAGGCACAAATGATGAGACATAGAGATTAATGTACATGATTACATTCTGTAAGACTGTATTGCCCATTTTGGGAAGAGACTCTTCCTTGCTGTCTTGATGAAGCAAACAGCTATGTTGGGGACACAAGACACAAATCATTGAGAGTGTGCTCTGGGAACTGAGGGTGGTCTCCACCCAATAGACAGCAAGAAAATAAGATCCTTCTTCCTATAACCATAAGGAATTAAATTCTATCAACAATGACATAAGCTTGAAGCAGATCCTGCTATAGTCAAGTTTCCATATTCAAATGCAGTCATGGTGGATATGTTGATTATAGCTTTGCAAAGGACCCAGATAAGCCATGTTAGACTCCTGGCTCTTAGAAACTGTGACCTAGTAAATGAATGCTGCTTTAAGCTGTTAAGTTTGTGACAATATATTTATGTAACAATAGAAAGTTAATACATCCCTTTCCACAAATATTTTCCATCTGTGCCAGTGATGATTCTAAAATGGCTACTTTAAGATTCCAGCCGTAATTTCCAGGACTGTGAATATGGTGAGATATTCAGCCATATTATATTATGTTACATGACAAAGAGATTTTGAAAGTGTAATAAAGATTACTAACCAGTGGACTTTACTTAGTAAACTCTCAAAAAGAAAACTGAGTGAGCAGAAATTACTCTCTGCTTTTTCAAAGCAGAGTTTGTTGTTGATGTTGTTTTTATAATGACCAACAGAAGAAAATAAAGTCATAGCTATTCCTAGTATGAGGACAATTTGATATCACAGGGTTGACTTGAAGATGAAGGGGTATAACATGTCAAGGAATGCAGGTGGACCTCTAGAAGATGATAGTGACTCCTCTCTGACAGCCAACAAGGAAATGAGGACATCAGTCCTACAACCACAAGGAACTGAATTCTGTCAATGACCTGAAAGAGCTTAGAAGCAAATTCTTCTCAAAGTCTTCAGATATGAACTCAGCCTGATTGACACTTTGATTTCACCTTTGTGAGATCATAGGCAGAAAACACAGTTGAGCCTACCCAGACAGAAGTCATTTAATGAAATTATATAAAACATTTCTGCCTGTTGTAAGAATTGGCTATTAGATGTGAATGAGATGGACATACATTGGAGTGATTTTGGAAAAGCAGTGACATGACTAAACTCATGCAGAAGAAGGAAATCTGTAGGTGCTGTGCAGTATATTAATTTGAAGAGAAGATAGGATTGGAAACAGGAAGATCAACTTGGCTTTCATTACAATAACTAGGTAAGAGAAGATAATGTCTTACAGTAAAGTAATAACATTGAAGATGGTGAGAAACAGAGATGATATGCAAAATCCTAATGCCTGGTATAGCATGGATAATGAAAATTCACAATGGATGCCATAGAAATTAGCATAGTTACTAGGTAACATACCATATTGGAAAATACAAGATGACTAGAAAAGTTCAGTGTCAGAAAATATTTTGAAAATATATCTCATACATTTTGCTTATAGATTGGATAGAAGATGTATTTTCATGTTAAATTATATTTAAAGGACAATTTTAACAAACATGTCCTGCTAAGGGCAAGGCAACTTAAAAATAAAAATCCAGGTAACTTCACCAAGAAAGGTATGTATACAAGGTAACATGAGATATCTAAAATATATGATGGAAGGAAATGGTAAATATCAGTTAATAATCATGCTCAGCGAGAACTGCAGGGGTTCTTAATCATTTTTGATCCATGCACCTCTTTTTTAGAGTGGATTTATGAATTCATGAAAAATTTCCTATGAAAAAATTCATAGAAAATATACAGTTATACAAAGTTTTACAACGTAATATATTAATGTAAGTATTTCTTCATTAACACATTAAGTAATAAGAAATAGTAGCACTTCTAAAACCTACCATAATATCAAAGTAGTGGTTAATTTATTATTTTGAGATATCTGCAACAACTGTAAGTTTACACAGAAATATATGTGTTATATTGGTGACAAGTAATAGTTAATCATAATACATGTATAATTTGTTACCTACATTCATTTAGGAAATGTGAAATTTCAATTAGAGGATAGTGAACAAAAATAGTTTTTTTTCTGCAGACAAATTTATGATCCCTCTGAATTCCATCCACGATCCACTACTGATACTCTAGTGATTGCTCTGCTGATCACCTTTATGATGTTTGGCTGCCCTTTCTCACATTATCATGCTTCAACAAACCTTAACATTGAAGATTGTGCAAAAACAAAGGCACACATCCCTGACCTAAGAATGTTGGAACTTAAAGGGAGAAAGAAGTCAGGAAACATAATGAAGGAACTAATTTTTCCAAAGGCATGAGCTGAGGGTTTATATGTGTTGTAGTCTCTAAGTGGCAATAATTAATTTATTCACAATTAAGTCCTCTCTGAACCATTTTTATAAAATTCACCTAAAGATGCTTTTATTTGCAAAAGACAGAAGAGTTTTGCTAACATTCCCTTTGCCATTGACTTTATTTTGAGAGAGATGAAGATTTAAGAGCACGGATAGTGCATACAATAGGCATATATTTGTATTTGTCTAGAAATAAAAACTTCTTGGCAACTTTATGAAATTACATTCATGTGAGAAAAAATTTTCATAGAGCAGACTATGTCTCAACCGTACGTCTCATTCCTTGGAAAGTTAGTCAGTGTGCCAAGAAAAGTATTGAATAAAATTGATGTTTTTTATGGTTAATGAACCTGTAAAATGAAGTGAATTAAACACAAAACCCTAGGAATTACTTCTACTGAATACAGCAAGAATTCTTCAGTTGATCAGTTGCCCTAGTATTTATGGTTCATTGATTTAATTAGAACCTACCAAAATGATTTCATTATGAAAGAAAAAAAATGTTTGAAGAGCAAGAGACATTTATGTGAATGTGTTTTATATGCTTATAAGACCATAAAGAACAATATTTTTAAAGAGCTTTGTAAACATATAAAGGAAAATAAATAGATGTTCAAAATTGGGAAATTTAATTGCTCTTGAACTATTGAAGCAATTGAGACGTTCTTAAAAGTTTTGTTTTGTTTTGTTTTGTTTTTGTTTTTTCACGGTACGCAGGCCTCTCACTGTTGTGGCCTCTCCCGTTGTGGAGCCCAGGCTCCAGACGCACAGGCTCAGCGGCCATGGCTCACGGGCCCAGCCGCTCCGCGGCATGTGGGATCTTCCCAGACCGGGGCACAAACCTGTGTCCCCTGCATCAGCAGGCGGACTCTCAACCACTGTGCCACCAGGGAAGCCCTTAAAAGTTTTAATTTTGCTTTTATTTTGTAGATTTTTATCTAAATTAAAATGTTAACATTCATAACGGTTAAGCTTTATTGTTTTATTTGAAAGTGAATTTTAAAAATCCCCAAATATTGAGAAACAGCTATAATAAGAACATAATTTGTTTTTAAAATGTTTATTCAAAAATGTTTTTCTTCTATGCTAAATTCTCAAAAGCTAACCTAGCTATACAGAACAAGTAAGATCCTGGTAAATACTTTTCAATGAAATTAAGCCAGATAACTTTCAGGTTTTCACAAAATTAAACAAATGAGTAATAGATGAAAATTCTGGTTTGGGATTTGCAAATTAGTCCCAAAAGAATTTGCCCAATGACACCTCCTCTGTACTGTGCACATGCTCTGTACCTAGTTTCAAGACACAAAGTTTACTTTTTCCTCATGTCGAATATGGACCATCCTTGTGGCTGCCTTGGACCACTGGAACGTATTACAAGTGATAATTTGGGATTTCTGAGCTCAGGCACTGAGAGTGTAGCAAGCTTCATTCCTGCCGTGTGGAATCAAGTTGCCATGCTATACGAAGCCCACATAGCAATAGTGGAGAAACCACCTAGAGAAGAACTGAGCAGATGTTGAGAAAGGTTCCAGATATATGGCCTAAATCAAAGCATTCCATCTACACTCAAGTCCTTCCAGCCACCCCATCTAATACACTAGGCACATGAGGGAAGTCATATTGAATGTTGTAGCCAAGCAGACACTTGGCTACAAGAGGTGAGCTGTCACCACTGGACCCACAGAATTGTAAGACATAATAAAATGGTGGTGTTCTAAGCTACTGAATTTTGGAGTAGCTTATTCCGAAGCAATTGACAACTGAAGAGTGAAACACCAACAATTGCAGCCTTATCCAAAGATTAAGCTTTTATACTCTACTTTTCTTGTGTGTGATATAAGTGAGGAACTTGAAAACCTTGGAAAGCATTGACTGAAATCAATCCCCTTTCTCCAAAATGAAGCTTTCAGTAAATAACTTATTAGCATCTACCAACATACACTGCAATCTAGTAAGAGAGATGAGAAAGAATTTGAATAACTTCTGTTTATCCTGCCCCAATGGTTGCCTGAAAGTTATGAGTTTTAATAAATTATCATGAACACCTGGGAGATGTAGAGCACTGAATAGTACTTGAATAAACTTGAGAGATGTAAAGTTATTTTTGCTTAACTTTGTTTCAGCAGGAAATAGTCATATTTACTAAGTCGAGAAGAATATATATTTTAATAATTTAATAAGTAAATCATCAATCATTTAAAATATTATATTTATACAATCAATGTTATTTCCATTCTACTAACATTTCTTATGTGGAGATCACATTTGTTTCATTTCTATTATGTCACCATGTAAAAACTACAGATATAACCACTGCTAACATGGTTGGATAAAACAGACTTCATCTGTTTTTTTTTTTTTTCTTGTAATAGTTTAGTCTTTATTAGCCCTTATATGCCATTCAAAATATTGCATTAGTTGGTTGCATATGAAGTATCAGACATGAATTACTTAGCCTTATAAACAACAGCACAATAAATTTACATAAGCTAAATGCAATAAGTAACATTTTATGACACCTTTCATAAAGCGATATTAGAATTGTGTTTCATCAATATAACTAGGGAGAGAAGCTTCAAGATGGCAGAAGAGCAAGACGTGGAGATCACCTTCCTTCCCACAAATACACCAGAAATACATCTACATGTGGAAAAACTTCTACAGAACACCTACTGAACACTGGCAGAAGACCTCAGACTTCCCTAAAGGCAAGAAACTCCCCCACATACCTGGGTAAGGCAAAAGAAAAAAGAAAAAAAAGGAGACAAAGAATAGGGATGGGACCTGCACCTCTGGGAGGGAGCTGTGAAGGAGGAAACGTTTCCACACACTAGAAGCCCCTTCGCGGGCAGACACTGCTAGTGGCGGAGGGGGGAGTTTCGGGACCACGGAGGAGAGTGCAGCCACAGGGTTGCGGAGGGCAAAGTAGATCGATTCCTGCACAGGGGATCGGTGCCGCCCAGCACTCACCAGCCTGAGAGGCTTGTCTGCTCACCCGCCGGGGTGGGCAGGGGCTGGGAGCTGAGGCTCAGGCTTCGGAGGTCGGATCCCAGGGAGAGGACTGGGGTTGGCGGCGTGAGCACAGCCTGAAGGGGGCTAGTGCGCCATGGCTAGCCGGGAAGGAGTCCGGGAAAAGTCTGGAACTGCCTAAGAGACAACAGACTTTTTCTTACCTCTTTGTTTCCTGGTGTGCAAGGAGAGGGGATTCAGAGCGCTGCTTAAAGGAGCTCCAGAGACGGGCACGAGCCGCGGCTGTCAGCACGGACCCCACAGACGGGCATGAGACGCAAAGGCTGCTGCTGTAGCCACCAAGAATCCTGTGTGCGAGCACATGTCACTATCCACACACCCTGCTTCCGTGGAGCCTGTGCAGCCCGCCACTGCTAGGGTCCCGTAATCCAGAGACTTTCCCAGGAAACACACTGCACACCTCAGGCTTTTGCAACGTCACGCTGGCCTCTGCTGCCGCAGGCTCAGCCCCCATCCGTACCCCTCCCTCCCCCCAGCCTGAGTGAGCCAGAGCCCCCAAATCAGCTGCGCCTTTAACCCCGTCCTGTCTGAGTGAAGAAAAGACGCCCTCAGGCGACCTACATGCCGAGGCGGGTACAAATCCAAAGCTGAACCCCGGGAGCTGTGCGAACAAGGAAGAGAAAGGGAAATCTCTCCCAGCAGCCTCAGGAGCAGAGGATTAAATCTCCACAATCAACCTGATGTACCTGCATCTGTGGAATACCTGAATAGACAACGAATCATCCCAAATTGAGGATGTGGACTTTGGGAGCAATGATATATGTTTTTTTTTTTTTTCCCTTTTTCTCTATTTGTGAGTATGTATGTGCGTGCTTCTGTGTGTGATTTTGTCTGTATAGCTTTGCTTTAACCATTTGTCCTAGGGTTCTGTCTGTCCATTTTTTTTGTTTGTTTGTTTTTGTTTCAGTTTTTTTTTCTTTTTTTAATTAAAACATTTTGTTTTCTATACTTACCTGGCAGGGGAGATACCATGATCACGAAGGTGGTTTTCCGAGGGAGGGGCTTATCCATTGCACTCCAGATGTGCTGACCCCTGCGATTTCCCCAAATGTGGGAAACTCGACTGCATAATTTGTGGTAGTGGGGGACTGTGTTCACGCTTTCCCCTGAAAAAAGAAAAAAAAATTGTTTTCTTAATAACTATTATTTATGTTTTATTTTAGTAACTTTATTTTATTTTACTTTATTTTATTTTATTCTATCTTCTTCTTTCTTTCTTTCTTTTTCTCCTTTTTATTCTGAGCTGTGTGGAGGACAGGCTGTTGGTGCTCTAACAAGGCATCAGGGCTGTGTCACTGAGGTGGGAGAGCCAAGTTCAGGACACTGGTCCACAAGAAACCTCCCAGCTCCACATAATATCAAATGGTAAAAATCTCCTAGAGATCTCCATCTCAACGCCAAGACCCAGCTCCACTCAACGACCAGCAAGCTACCGTGCAGGACACCGTATGCCAAACAACTATCAAGACAGGAACACAACCCCATCCATTAGCACAGAGGCTGCCTAAAATCATAATAAGGCCACAGACACCCTAATACACACCACCAGATGCAGACCTGCCCACCATAAAGACAAGAAACAGCCTCATCCACCAGAACACAGGTACTAGTTCCCTCCACCAGGAAGCCTACACAACCCACTGAACAAACTTTAGCCACTGGGGACAGACACCAAAAACAACGGGAACTACGAACCTGCAGCCTGTGAAAAGGAGACCCCAAACACAGTAAGTTAAGCAAAATGAGAAGACAGGGAAACACACAGCAGATGAAGGAACAAGGTAAAAACCCACCAGACCTAGCAAATGAAGAGGAAATAGGCAGTCTACATGAAAAAGAATTCAGAATAATGATAGTAAAGATGAAATCTTAGGAATACAATGGAGAATATACAAGAAACGTTTAACAAGGAATTAGAAGAACTAAACAGCAAACAAACAGAGATGAACAACACAATAAATGAAATTAAAAATTCTCTAGAAGGGATCAATAACAGAATAACTGAGGCAGAAGAACGGATAAGTGACCTGGAGGATGAAATAGTGGAAATAACTACTGCCAAGCAGAATAAAGAAAAAATAATGAAAATAATTGAGGACAGTTTCAGAGACTTCTGGGACAACATTAAACACACCAACATTAGAATTATAGGGGTCCCAGAAGAAGAAGAGAAAAAGAAAGGGACTGAGAAAATATTTGAAGGGATTATAGTTGAAAATTTCCCTAACATGGGAAAGGAAATAGTTAATCAAATCCAGGAAGCTCAGAGAGTCCTATACAGGATAAATCCAAGGGGAAACAGGCCAAGACACATATTAACCAAACTGTCAAAAATTAAATACAAAGAACAAATATTAAACACAGCAAGGGAAAAACAAAAAGTAACACATAAGTGAATCCCCATAAGGTTAACGGCTGATCTTTCATCAAAAACTCTGCAAGCCAGAAGGGAGAGGCAGAACATATTTAAAGTGATGAAAGAGAAAAACCTACAGCCAAAATTACTTTACCCAGCAAGGATCTCATTCATATTTGACGGATAAATTAAAAGCTTTACAGACAAGCAAAAGCTAAGATAATTCAGCAACACCAAACCAGCTTTACAACAAATGCTAAAGGAACTTCTCTAGGCAGGAACACAAGAGAAGGAAAAGACCTACAATAATAAACCCAAAACAATTAAGAAAATGGTAATAGGAACATACATATCCATAATTACCTTAAATGTAAATGGATTAAATGCTCTAACCAAAAGACATAGACTGGCTGAATGGATACAAAAACAAGACCTGTATACATGCAGTGTAGAAAAAACCCACTTCAGACCTAAGGACACATACAGACTGAAAGTAAGGGGATGGAAAAAGATATTCCATGAAAATGGAAATCAAAAGAAAGCTTGAGTAGCAATTCTCATATCAGACAATATAGACTTTAAAACAGACTCTTACAAGAGACAAAGAAGGACACTACATAATGATCAAGGGATCAATCCAAGTAGAAGATATAACAATTGTAAATATTTATGCACCCAACATAGGAGCACCTCATTACATAAGGCAAATGCTAACAGCCATAAAAGAGGAAATCAACAGCAACACAATCATAGTAGGGGACTTTAACACCACACTTTTCACCAATGGACAGATCATCCAAAATGAAAATAAATAAGGAAACACAAGCTTGAAATGATACATTAAACAAGATGGACTTAATTGATATTTATAGGACATTCCATCCAAAAACAACAGAATTCACTTTCTTCTCAAGTGCTTATGGAACATTCTCCAGGATAGAGCATATCTTGGGTCACAAATCAAGCCTTGGTAAATTTAAGAAAGTTGAAATTGTATCAGGCATCTTTTCCAACCACAACACTGTGAGACTAGATATCAAATACAGGAAAAACTCTGTAAGAAATACAAACACATGGAGGCTAAACAACACATTACTTAATAACCAAGAGATCACTGAAGAAATCAAAGAGGAAATCAAAAAATACCTTGAAATAAATGACAATGAAAACATAATGACCAAAAACCTATGGGATGCAGCAAAAGAAGTTCTAAGAGGGAAGTTTATAGCTATACAAGCCTACCTTAAGAAACCAGAAACATCTCAAATAAACAACCTAACCTTACACCAAATGTATCTCATTCTCTTTCTCCAGGATATTTTAGTTGTCACATCAATAACTCATAATTTGACAAAGAGTTAGTAGGTACATTTTGTAGCATCACCTTTTAGGTCATATATTTGCTATTAAAATCTTGAATCTATCTCTAGTTAGAAAAGTGTAATAGATAAAAATAATTTGTGGTTTTTACTTGTTCTTCACCTGCATTTGCCACCATCAGTGAAAATAGAAAATGGATTGACTGTATTTCCTTTCCTACCACTTGTTTACAATGTGCTAAATATCTAAGGCTATTAGATATAAACATAAGCAAATGCAGTTATTTGACTATTATGAGCATATAATCTCTAAGTGATACCAAATATTGATTAGCTATATACTTATTTAAAGCAAAGGATCCTTTAGTCTTAGAACAGTAGTGGCTAATACTTTCTAGAATGCTGTGTTCAACACTGTTCTAATGAATTAATATAATGAAACCTTCATTAGTTAAAACTAGGATAATTAGAATTATCCTATGAAGAGACTATTATTACACCCATTTTAAAGATGAAGAAATGGAGACAAGGGCTTTAAAATAACTTTTCCAAAATCAAATCAGTGAAAAGTAAATGGTATAGACAGGGTTCAAACCAAAAGTTGCCATTGCGCTATTTATAAGAAATTATGAAACGTCAAGAGGAGATAATCATAAATCAGGAATTGCAATACTAAATCTCCCATGATTATCTATATGACTTTGGTGACTTTAGATGGGTCTGTTTTGAGAATATTTTTGAAAAGTTTTTGGGTTTCAGAAATATTCTCAAAACACACCCATCTAAAGCCTCAAATTTCTACTCAATAGGGAATATTTGTCTACTCAAGATAGTTTTCTCAGTGGCCATTAGACATCATGTCTTCAAATATGTTATGGCTTTCATCCAAATAATAATAATTGTCACAATCATTGTGAATGAATAACAAGTAATAAAGAATGCAAATTCAGCACAACTCTTTGCCAGAGTGAACCCTTAATAAATCATAACTAATATTACCACTACTACCTGTATCATTAATAGTCCCATCCCTAATACTATTATTGCTAGTGTTCATAAAACTACAACTAAAATTAAACTCTGACATTTTAAAAGAGCAATTAATATTAAGATTTTAATAAATATTGTATTGTGATTTAAAGATTAGTAGGGAACTTAAAATACCTAAAATTCTATAATCCTGAAAACAACATGGTTTATGCAAAGATACCAAAGAAGTGATGAGATAGCACCAAGAGGATGAGGTGAGTGTGTTACACTGTCTGGCTGTCATCCCCACAAATTTTCTCTCCACCTCATTTATTCAGCCAGTACTATTAACTTCTTTCATTTTATTTTACCCACTCCTACCCCCCAGTGGTAAAATATCCCTCAGCCCAGGTGGAAAATGAGGAAGTCTGGGAAATTAATTAGGTTATTTGTTACATATCAAACTGGAAAAAGCAATTTAGCATTTTAAGAATTTCTTTATGCAACAAATTATATTGACTTCTAGAGAAGAATTAGAGAAAATAATCTTACCCAGGGTTATACATCAGGACTATTTTTTTTTAATATCATAAAGCAAAGAATTGTGAATATTGCAGTAGCTATTAATGATTATTTATTACTAGTGTTATCTGTACATTTTACTTCTTTTTTAAAATAATAATGATGATAAGAGTAAAAAAAACAGTATTGGGATTTAGTACTTAGTTGAAATTTAATAATATTTCTGAAAAGAGCTTCAATATTAATCCACATATTGTTTAGTTAGCTTTTAAATTGTTTCATTATTTTATAGAGGCAAATCAACAAGAAAATGGAAGGGAAGCCCTTAGAGTGCTAGTTTTTTACAAGTAAAACTCAAGTCTCTCATTCTTCATTGTGTTCTAGTCCTGGGCACCATGATTGACACATAATTGGTGCCTACCACATGCAGGTTGAATCAATTCAGGAGCATTTTATTTGAAATCACATAATGTTTGTTACATCTATTTAATGTCTATTTAAGTGCAGTTGATCTTTGAACAACATAAGTTTGAACTACACGGGTGTATTTACACTTGCTTTTTGTTTTGTTTTGTTTTGTTTTAAATACTACAGTGCTACATGATCTGCAGTTGGTTGAATCCACAGATGTGGAACTGTGGGTTGCGAGGGCCAACTATGGGACTTGAGCATCCTAAAATTTTGGTATCTGAGAAGGGTCTTGGAACCAGTCCCCAGGGAATAGCAAACGACAACTCTATTCGCAATTAAATAAGTCACTTCAAATAAGTTAATTTGTGTTAATAATCAGTTTTCCTATAATTAATTCAAAATCAAATATTAAGGGAGATTTTCATTTTCCACAGACTCTTTAATGTAAGAGCTTTCTGATTTACTAGTTCATGAAATATTCACCATTAATAGCAAATTCAGAGATCATTCTAGAAGGTTAAACACTTCATTTGATTATTGGTAACAGTCAGTACAACAAGCATTAAGTTAAGCCTGGGTTCAACATCATTACTTTTATTTCCACAACATTAAAGAGTCAATTATTGAAAATACATTGAAAATAATGTAACTTGTGGATAAAAAATGCCTCATTGAATAGGCAAAGGACTTTGAAAGAGAAACTCTAAAAGCCAGGTATGCAACTATAATTTAAATTTAATTAAGAATATGCTAGTGCAGTCCTAGATGATATAGAATGTCTCATTATGTTTGAACCAAATATGAAACCCAGCTGGGGAAGAAAGTGAATGGGGGAAGTTAAAGTGTGAATCACTTACAAGCAGGCCTGATGTTTTTTTAGACAACCTGTATCTTTTCCTAGATATCCCTTCTATCTGTTGACAGGTTTCTGTCTTGCTAAATCTGAGACGTAAACTGGGTTTCCTATTAACAGAATTTTTCCAAGATATTATTCTATCATGAAATAGTAATGAATATGGTGTTTAGGAAATCTATTAGTAGGACATGCAAATAGAGTAGATATTTTTTTGTTTATATAGTTAATAATTTAGAGAAAGAAACTGAAATTTGTATCCAAATTTCACCTGTTATTTTCCTAATTCCCTACCTTGCTCTCTTACATTTGTAAAGAGCCAGTCAGTGAGTTGATTTGCAGTGTGATGACATAGTAGTGTTCTCTTGTGTTTGAAGATGGCAGTCTTGCATCAAGTTTGAAGCACACTTTGATTTCATTAGCGATAGGATTTTTGTAGCCTTGTTGGAAATATTAATAAAAACTGCACACATTGCTTAAAGTTAATTGGTGAAACACTTCAAAATGCTGTGCCGTCTCTATAGAATGACTAGATCAAACTTGGAAAGCCAAAATTGGAACTTTCAATTCACTCTAACGGAGTCTAGCTATATATGTATTCTGACTTCAGAATTCATTGCAAACTGATTTTTCAAATGTCTTAAAAATACTGTCCAACTTAGGTCCCTTTTTGTTACCTCTTTATGTATATTTTCACCAAAAGCCTTGCAAATGCTTTCAAAAACTCACAGAAGTGCCTGGATAAAAAATAACTTTATTTTCAGCTCAGTTCTCAATTTTATTGGGCACATTTCCACTTCCAACTTATCTCTAAGCACTATCTACCTAAGGATTCAACTACTTCACCTCAGACAAAGAAACAAAAATACCCTTGATAAGAAACTAAAGCATACAAGAAAACTAATTCATTCAATCCAGCCAACAAATTTGCAATGAGCACCTGTCCTGTAATAGGCCCTGTATGTGAGCCAAGGATGCGGGAATGAACAGAGGAGAGAAATTACTTGCTCCTGCGGAGTTGTCTTGTTTTTTCAGTTCAATCATCTGAGTTGGAAGTGATCTTAATAGGGACAGGTGTGAGAAACTGCTACCCATTAAAAAAAAAATCCATGGGGAAGATCCAATTTAAAAGATAAAATTGTTCATTTTTCCACTCTTCCTTTAAGTTCATATTACTTCTGTGAAACAATCCATTTTCATTAATTCAGTGAGTAACACAGAGATCATCTAATTAATATGAATTATTAATTGCATGTGATTTATATTTATATATTAATATATAATGTAAATATGTATGTTATGTATATATAATATAAATATGCTTTTTACTATATATAATAAAATATATATTATGTACTATTTAATATTTATACAATATGTTTATAATATATTATGTAGTTATTATATATTTAATATATATTATTTACAATATAAATATATATGCATATTTATTTATATGTTTTATATTTAGACTCTGCTTTGCCTCAGGGGTCAAGCCAAGAAGACAATTAGACAAATGTTCTAAGATACAAATGCAACAACTTTTGAAATTTAGCTATTTCACAGATTCTTGAAACACAGGAAGTGAATACTTGTTCAAAACAAACATGTGGAAAAAACTATCTACCATATTTAAAGTAGGATGGCTTGTAGATGACAACAAATAGGAAAAGATCAGCTTTGGGGCTAAACCTGCCAATTCAGATTCTTCTAGAGTTTGTAAAATGTATTTCCCTATAAGCATTGCCTGTTCTATCAAGTACTCCAAAGATAGTGCTGTAATGATTAAAAATTAAAAAGCAGTCTACCAACTTCAGTGTATTTTTTCAAAAGAATTAAAGTCAGGATCTCGAAGAGGTATCTGCACTCCCATGTTCATTGTAGCATTATTTACAATAGCCAAAACGTGAAAACAATCCAGATGTCCATCAACAGATAAATGGATTTTTAAAAGGTGGTTATACATACAGTGGAATATTATTCAGTCTTAAAATAAAAAGAAAAAAATCCTGTGCTACATGACAACATGGGTGAACTTAGAGGATACTACCCTAAGTGATATAAGCCAGTCACAGAAGAACAAACACTGCTAAGTGGAAGGTGGAATGGTGGTTGCCAGGGCCTGGAAGAATGGGGGATATGAGGACATGTTGTTCAATGGGTAAAAAAATTCCTGTAATGCAGGATGAATAAGTTCTAGAGACCAGCTAAACAACATAGCACCTGTAGTTAACAGTACTGTATTGTGCACTTACAAATTTAAGAGGATACATCTCATGTTGTGGTCTTACCACTACAATCAATCAAAGGGTCCCAAGGAAACTTTTAGAGGTGTTAGCTCTGGCTATCACTTTGTAGTAATGGTTTTACTTTCATATATATATATA
>NW_020175684.1:6135111-6155216 GCF_003031525.2 Neophocaena asiaeorientalis asiaeorientalis | reverse complement strand
TATATATATATATATGTCTAAACTTATCAAATGGTGAATATTAAATGTGCAGTTTTTAATATATCAATTATACCTCAATAAAGCTGTTCAAATTTTTAAAGGAAAAATAGGTAATCTTCACTAAGGTTTTAATAATGAATCACTTTACATATATTTGTAATGAACAACAACGCAACACATCCTGTGCTCATTTTAATAGAGCATGAATATCAATTTATTTAGAAACAACAAAAATTCTGTTAGAAATGTCATGCTTATTTTAGCCTGAGACTAGGAACTGAACTCAATGTGAACAAATCTAGCTGTAGACCCATGGCTGCTGTCAGCCAGCACAGCAGTGTTGTCTCTCCTTGACCCTGAGTAGCATAATCAATCACTCACTCAAATGGACAAGCTCAAAAATCAACAGATGCTCTATCCAAAAAGTCAAGATCACACTAGGATTCAGCCTGTTGTTCTTCTTTTTTCTGATGCTTAGGGGAATTAAAAAAAAAAATGAAAAAGAAAACAAGAAAAGGAAAGAAAATCTAAGTGAACAGTGTCTAGTACCATTTATTCTCTGCAATTTACTCAATTTTGGAAACAGCTGCAGGCTTCTAACTTTGTTAGTGTTAACTGTATTTCACAGTTTCACTACTCATTTATTGTCTACTTGCCCCTTTGGAATTAACAAATTTTCTACTTCCTTTAAAAAAGCCCAATGTATTATTGATGGAGTACTCTCTCTCTAATGTGGTAAGAAATACCCCAGACACAAAGATATATTTAACAGTATATTTACTCTCATGGGGAAGACAATTATTTTGGTTCTGTATTCATTGCATACATTTTCCAACTAAATCTAAAAGGCTGTATAGATTTTCTACACAAGCAGTATCTAAAGTTCTTCTAAAGCTATGTGTGTTTCAATGTTGAAATTTTCTTGCAGAATATTCACATTTCAAAGGGCAAATGTGAGTTCTATCCTATTAGGTTTCAATACTGGTAGTTGTGGTGAAGTCCTACTACACACTAGTTACTGTGCTTTTGGGGTAGGAATCTACAAAACTCTTCAATGCCACATGCAACTTGAATGATCTTAGGCAAGTCTTTAATTTGTCTAAGCTTCAGTTATATAATGTATAAAATGATTTTAAATTCTTGGTGTTAGCTCGCTAAGTTGCTGACAGTAAAGTCTAAGCAAAGTGCCATATAATTAATAAACATTAGCTAACATTCTTTATTCACTGCTATTATTATTCCACTTATTGTGGTGATAACTTGTTCTTTGGTTTGAAATAAAATTTAAATAAGATTGCTCCCTGGTGAATATGTAAAGTTAACATTTTATTCTCCATTAAGGAAATAGCTAAGTAACTTCCTGCCTTCACATTTCTACAAATAAGTGGCAAAAGACGACATTGGAAGTTGGTGGTGCTCTTTTTGGTAACTGTAGATTTATGAGCAAATATCTCTACTCTTTCTTTCTAGAAGCATGCCCTTCTGGTTCCCTCCATTCCTCCTCTCTATGTAGAGGTTGTCTAAGATCTTGGTCCTGACAGGCTTAGACACTTCTCATAGAGTCTCTGAAAGAAAATAAGATAAGCCTGTAAAAGCTGACCTAAGAAAAAACATGCACTGACCTTCTCTTGATGTAGTTTGCTTTTTTCCTGCACAAAAAAAAAAAATTGAAAAGAGCATTTGTAACTCATTGTGAATTAAAATTTTCTAATAGTTTCTGTGACATTGTTCAGTTTTTATATAGCAATTACATCATAACATGGAAATAAAATATTTAATGGTATATAATATGAAGAAAATATTTAATAAATGTTAAAAAGAGCAACATAGGACCTAATCTATTTAAGGCTAGTATAACAAAGGATTTTATAGAATAGCGAGGTTTCTGACACCACAATTACAAAACAAGATGTGTTGTTGTTGTTTCATGACTTAGTCAGAAATGACATTCAGATATCTGTCAGTGAATGAAAAGGATGAATGAAAATAAAATTTAATTGTGTTTTTTCAAATTCTAATTTTTATTTTATTGTGGTAGGAACACTTGAGATGAGATCTCTACCCTCTTAACAAAGTTTTAAGTGTACAAAGCAAGATCGTTAACTACAGGCCCAATGTTGTACAGCAGAGTTTCACATTTATCTTGCATTAAAGAAATTTACACCCACTGAGTAACACCCTCCCCTTCCCCTACTTCCTGCTCCTGGCAACCACAGTTCTGCTCTCTGCTTCTAAATATTTGACTATTTTAGAAACCTTATATCAGTGAAATCAAACAGGGTTTGTCCTTCTGTGACTGGCTTATTTCACTTAGGATAATGTCTTCCAGGTTCATCCATGTTATCATATTTCACAGGATTTTCTTCTTTATATAAGCCTTAAAAATATTTCATTGTATGTATATACCACATTTTCTTTTCTTTTTTTTTTTTTTTAAAGAAGATGTTGGAGGTAGGAGTGTATTAATTAATTTATTTATTTTTGCTGTGTTGGGTCTTCGTTTCTGTGCGAGGGCTTTGTCTAGTTGTGGCAAGCGGGAGCCACTCTTCATGGTGGTACGCGGGCCTCTCACTATTGCGGCCTCTCTTGTTGCGGAGCACAGGCTCCAGACACGCAGGCTCAGTAGTTGTGGCTCATGGGCCTCGTTGCTCCACGGCATGTGGGATCCTCTCAGACCAGGGCTCGAACCTGTGTCCCCTGCATTAGCAGGCAGATTCTCAACCACTGTGCCACCAGGGAAGCTCTACCACCTTTTCTTTATCCCTTCATCTGTCGATGGACATTTTAGTTGCTTCCATGGCTTGGTTATTGTGAACAGTGCAGAAATAACCACAGAAGTGCAGATATTTCTTCAAGATCTTGATTTCAATTCTTCTGGACAAATACCCAGAAGCTAGATTGTTGGATCATATAATAGTTGTATTTGGAATTTACTGAGGAACTTCCATATTGTATTCTGTAGCAGCTGCACCATTTTGCATTCTGAACCAACAGTAAGCAAGGGTTCCAGTTGCTCCACCTTGCCAGAAACTTGGTCTTTCTCTCTTTTTTTTTTAATATATGGAGATTTTGTTAAAAACAAGAATTTCATATGAGACAGAGAGAGAGAGAGAGAAAGAAGGAAGGAAAGAAAAAGAAAGAAAGGAAGGAAGAAAGAAAGAAAGAGAAAGAAAGAAAGAAAGAAAGAAAGAAAGAAAGAACGAAAGAGAAAGAAAGAAAAAGGGGAAAAAAGGAAGAAAGAAATCCAAATTCAGTCTGTGGTGGTGTACCTGGGGGCACTAAGTTAGAGTTCTGTTGCCAAGTGATGAAGGAGTGTGAAGTCATGAGTGTCTTCTCCATTGCTACCACTTATTATTCTGTAAAAATAGCTTGAACATCTGGGTTTAACTGTAAAACAATAGCCTCCAAAATCCTAGTTGTTCAAGCAGACAAAAATGTTTTTAATTACACTTTATACCATTCCCCTTCAGACTTAAACAATATCCATTTTGACATAAATATGTTATTCTCCTTATATAAAGTAATATATTTTTATTAAATTAATATATTTTGTATACAACATTATATATGACGTTAGATGTCACTTGTGTATCACAAACCAGTGACAGAGCAATGAATGTTTCTGCTGAACACAACTCTTAAAAGAGATAAAAACACAATAATCTTTCTGTATCAAGGCAACTTAGCACTGCTGAGGCAAAGAAAATTGGAGGAGATAAATGAAAAGAAAAAGCAAATCCCATGGACCTGTGAGCTAATATTTTTATGTATATTTTCCTTCAGGGCCTTGGCTGATTCTAGACTCAGGACAAGCATCTGAGGATCAGGTCAGTGACGGAATAGTAAGAAACTACTAGTGAGATACCAAAACTCTGTCGGATTTCGTCAAGACATCTGCTGAATTCTGAACCTGCACAAGCCAGAAGGCTAATTATCCAAGCAATTAGGAGTTTTGGGCAACTATATGCTACCGAGAAGATAAAGATTAAGATTTTGGAACGGCCAAGAGGAGAGGCCATGGTGAATACTTAAAACTCTGGTTGAGCATCCCTGCAGGACAGTGCCCTCAGAGCATAATGGTGGAACTGCAAACCAGCTGCTCTTCTGCCCCATTGCTAATTGGTTTTAAGTAATCAGGTCCCCCTCTATCAGTTTACTAAAGGAAAGTGTAAGTCTTCTGTGATAGTTCTCAATTGCTTCATAACAAATTACCACGCATTTACTGTTTTGAAACATTATCACAGTTCTGTTCTGTAGATCATAAGTCTGAAATGGCATGGCTGGGCTCTCTGCTTGTGTCAAAAGTCTGAAGGCATAGTGTCAGCCTGCCTGAGTTCTTTTCTGGAGGCTCATTCTTATTGGCAGAATTTAGTTCCTTGCATTTTTAAGACCGAGATGCCAGTTTTCCAGTTTTCTTACTGGCTGACCACCAGGGTCCACTCTCAGCTGTGAGAGGCCAGGTTCATGGTACTTGTCTCACTTCGTTCAAATCAATGGTATATTTAGTCCTTCTTATGCTTTGAAACTCTGACTTTCTTATCTGCAACCAGCCTGGTAAATTCTGTTTTTAAAGGGTTCATGTGATTATGTCAGACTTACCTAAAGAATCTCCCTGTCTTAAGGTCAATTATGCCATCTAACAAAATCTAATGAATGGAAGTAAAATCCATTATATCTATTGTTCTAAGGATTATGCAAGGCATGTACACCAGGAACATGAATCTTGGAGACATCTTAGAATTCTGCCTAACACAGGCCACATTCTGGCCTGCAATGATACTTGTCCCTCCCAAATGCAAAATACTTTTACCACAAAACCCCTTCCTATTACAACAGTAGTTCAAAGTCCTAAATCTTTTCATCTCAACAGTCTAAAATTTCATCATCTAAATCACTTAAATCAGAGTACATCAGACTTCAGGGTAGAATCCATTGTGTATAACTCTTGGGACACAAGTCTTCTCCATCTATGTATCTATGAAACTAAACAGACAACTTATCTGTCCCCTGGCATCTTCTCTCTGAAGAGAAATCTCATGCAAAATTTTTCTATGCTTTTTGTACAGGGTTGCAACATTTCATCAAAAATAATCTGTTAAGAAAAGAAAAAGGATCATATGATCAAAAACCAGTCCTCAGATGATCAAATATGAGTTATCTGGCAAGAACTTTGAAATATTTATAATATATTTTATGTATAATGCATAATCATATTTATGCCAAATGAGAGAAAATGGTTAAAATAAACAAAGCATGGGAAATTTTCATCAGATAATTGAAATATACTTGACAAATCAAATGAAATAATAGTAATGTAACAAATAAAATATTGGGAATTCAGATATCAATAGATGAGTTTAACAATGAGCTAAAGTCATCAGAACAGAGAATTTTTCTATTGGAAATAGCAATTGAAAATATTCAGATAGAATCACAAAGATCTGTGTATTTGAACAGTTTCTGCTTAGTGACTATTAGGAATGGTTCTGCACATGCTTTTTTGGAACTATGTGTACATCTCTGTTGACAACAGAGATGTTAGTGGAATTTCTCATTCAGGCTTAGAAAATATTGCCAACAGTTTTGCAAAGTGGTTGTACAAGTTGACATGCTCATTAGGAAGCTATGGAAGCTCCATTTACTCCATATCCTCTCCCTCACTTGGCATTGTCAGGCTCTCCCCAGTCAGACACATGCCAAGATTTTCTTTCTCTCTCTCTCTTCCTTCCTTCCTTTCTCTCTCTCTCTCTCTCTTTCTTTCTTTCTTTCATTTTGACAGTGGTGTGGCCTTGTACTTTTATCCCATTGTGAATTTAATTAGAATTTCTTTGATGAGTCATGACCTTACCTTTCACATAATTATGAAAATGTTCATTTCTTATAACTATTTTTTCTCATTTCTTATAACTTTTTAAGAAATAGAATCCCTTTATCACATTGAGAATGTTCTTTTCTCTTCGTATTTTACCTGTCTTTAAGCAACAGTGCTGTTAACTGTTAGTTTTTTCATCATAAAAATGATTTTCTCCTTTATTATGTGAATGCAGTGAACGACATTTTGTAGATGTATTTCTGGTGTATCCGTGAGGAGGAAGGCGATCTCCACGTCTTACTCTTCCGCCATCTTCCCCCGTCTCCGACATTGACTTTTGAATGTCAAACCACCCTTACTTTCATGATATATTTTCTTAACTCCACATATAAGAACATTTGAAATATTATGTACATTATATATGTATATGATATCATATGTATACATGTATATCATATTTATATATGATGTAAACACACACATATGTACGGGTTAGATTTGCTAATATTTGTAGGATTTTCATACCTAATTGAAGTTAAACACATTATTTAGATTTACGGAGGAAATTGTCAGAAGAACTACAGCCAGAAAGGGTTAAAATATCTTCTGGGCATGGCGGGATTGAAATGAGGGGAAGCTGCTAATTTCCATGACAAGTACTTATAAAGTCCTTTATAAAATAAATGTTAACACCTATTAGAAACATTTTTGAATAAGCTTTAATCAAATCACATATTTAAACTTTTTTCTGGATTCAAATGCACAGTTAGGTAATATCTTCTTGATTAACTAAGAGTCTTCTTTATTCTTAAACTGAAATTAAGAATGATCAGAGTTATAAGCTGCTTGGTTTTTACTGTGTAAAAGCCAATTATATAGTGCATTTTCTATTAAAATTTCTAATAAAATTAATGCATTTTAAACCCAATGTTTTTGCTACAGAAAGAAAAAGAGTGTTTCCAAGAACGATAGACCTTCATGACTCCATGCTGTATTGGAAAGTATACTGGATTAATATTCTATGTCCCGAATCTGGTACTTATTATCTGTAAGTTGTTTTGGAAGTAACAACATTCCAGATCCTCAGTCCACCTAAAAAATAAAACAGTAATGCTTTGCCTACTTATCTTTATGGTAGAGTAGACAATAAGTTAAACACAGCATCTGGCATATAATATAGATTCAATAATTACTTATATTTGAAAACAATCAGTGAACGAAGAGATGATTTAAATGAAAGTAACCAGGTTACAGTAAAATGTTATAAAAGGTTAAGATATTTCTAATGTCAGCTATGAAGTAACAAAAGTTATTTACATATTAGTAAATGATCAGCCATATTTTCTGTTTCTCAATGAATGGGATAAAAAGGTAAATATATATAAATCCAAACAAATATTTTGAGACTAGAGCTAAAATGTATTCACATATAAAATTCAACCAACAAATATTTCTTTAAATTTTTGGTTACAGTGTTTCTAACTTTAAAAAAGAAAATCAAATCTGTTGCCTATTTATAAATGAGCTTTCATGCATAGATAAAAACAAATTCAATATTAAAATACTTGGGGAGAAAAAAATAGCATAAGTTAAGCTATGTATTTTCTAAATACTTCCATATACCTATAACTGAAATTTATTCTTATAACAGTCCCATGATATAAAGTCAGTGAATTATGTTTTAAATTTTATAATGGGTCAGGGAAGAAAGTAAATTAAGTTATCTCACTAATTGGTACTGAGATCAGCTAGGCTGACTACTTCCTAAAGTGTGAAGGTGTAAAAAAAAAATAATAATAATTGACACTTTAGAGTGTTTTAGAGCTCCCAGTCTTTTTCAAGTGTGTTATTCCATTTATATAAATATAATGACTAGTTAATCTGCTGGGTTTTTTAGCAGATAAATCATTTAACCACCAATTCTATATTGTGTAAAGGAAAAATTGGGTCAAAATAAACTCAGTGGGAAGTGGGTACTATTAGTCTAAGTAAGTCCCCCATTAATGGATATGATTCTTATAAACTCTCACACACTGAGTAGTATCAATACATTATACCTTTCAAATTATTAAAGGAAACATGTTTAAAAAGTGTGTTACACTGTCATAAGCTCTCATGCTTAGAAACAAAGACAACATCTTGCATGAATGCCAGGCAAAACTCAGATAACCTAAGAAATTTTGATTTGAAAATAATCATATAGCCTAGGGGGAAAAATATTGAATGGGAGGAGGGAGTTGGGGAACTTCACCAGTCTCAGTTACAATAAACTCCCAGAATCAATTAAATTAACTTCTGTGACTTGTGATCTATTGACTTCTCTTGGAACAAATGTCATTAATTTCAAGTCATTTGTTTCAGGCTTGGAAATATAAACATTTTCTGTGTTGTTTTATGAAGGGCAGAGTATGTCTTTCCTATTTGGCAGAATATTTTAAAATTTTCACAAAATAGCAAATTGTCACAAAATAGCAAAATCATGAAGAAACAGGCCAAGAGAAACAAGTTTTGCATATTTAATGACAAAATTAAGAGGGCAGAAATATATTCGCCAAAACATTTCAATCAAGGCCTTTCAGACAATTTTTATTTAAAATATGCATGCATGCTTCATTTATGCATGTATGTCATGGAGAAATGACCATCTCTTGATTTTCTTTCATCATACTTAAGCCTTTCAAGAACTAAACAGATTCATAAATATTATGCTAAGTGAGAGAATGCTAAGAGTGAGCATGACTGCCAACTCTTTGTCACCAATGATGATAGATTTAATTTAGTTATGATCGGTAAGTTCTAGATCATTTTAGCATGATAGTTCCTTTCCTCTTATTGCTTGAAAATTCTTTTTCCTGTGTTTGAGCCAATTCCCTAGTTTTGAACAGAGTGAAAATATTTGCTAGAATCAGCCATGCTCATGGACTCTAATTGTACTACTTACTCATCAGTTACTAAAACATTAATTTTGAATTGTTCAATGTCATCATCTGAAGCTTGGATTTTCTGTTAAATTTTATGCTTTTGAAAAAACACTTTAAATACTTCAAGCTATGTTTGATTAATTACATTTTGATATGAAGAAATAAAAATTTTGTGCTTAATAAACTATATATTTTGGTTCATCAAGATCTGAAACCATCACCAATACTTCCTTTACTATTATCAGTTACAGATATGTAAACCACTGCTAATACAGTGTGTGTATAGATTGCCATGTATATTCAACTTTGTGAAAAATGTGAATTAATAGCATTATTAATATATAAAATAATCCACTTAGTTAAAATTAATAATAAGATATTTCAGAGGCGAGTTCCAGGATTTAATAATATGATGTCTCTCTAGGAAAAAAATTACTCATTTTGTACATAAAAATAAGTGACTGAAATGTATACATAATTAACAATATATTTTTTAGTTGTATTAGGCTGAGTTTCCCTTTGTTTGTTCCAGTTTATTAGTTACCTCTCTCACAACACTGGTAACTACACTGAAGGAATTTGTAAGGATCTTAACAAATTCTCAGAGAAAGTTTCTCAGAATGATATGTTAGACACTGTCTAAAGGAAGGTAATTTATTACTTCTTTCAGACTTAAAGCATTTATTATTAGTGTCCTTTTTATCTGTAGTTAATTTTTATCTATTATTCTAAATGAGTAGGGTTTCTTCCTATTTCTTTTTAATAATAGAACTGAAAATTGACTATATAATATGTTTAGCATTATCAAAATAAATGGCAGGATAAATGGAGAGCTATAGAGATGGATGGATGGATGGATGGATGGATGGATGTGATAGGGACAGAGTAAAGGGACAAAGTAAGTGATTAAATAGATAATCCCACTAAGGGACTATAGGTAAAGAAAAAAATATGGGAGACTACTGTAAGTTAATGATCACTCAAGAAAGCAAGTTTGCTTAACCACAAAACCAAGCAAGCTTGCTTAGCAATAAAAGCATGCAATAGAGGCATGAGACATGATCCAAACAATAAAAAAGAAATCATGGAACAAGACCCACATCCTGCCCTTTGAGTTCAGTAAGTTAATGATTCCTAGCACATGCTCCTCTGCACACACTAAAAATAAAAAAATATATATAGGGAAAAGATAATATTATACTAAGTTTACCACTTTTAGCATATGTTGCTGCCTTTTTGCTCATTTCCATTGCACTATAAAAGTCCAGGCTTGACCATGTAGGGACAAGAAAACTCCTCCGCCTGACATGGAGGAAGACGTGATAATGGAAGCTTGACATGTACTCAAGAATGAAGAAGAAGATGGTCTTCTCCTCCTCCCTATTTTTCCTTTGATTATAAAACTGTAGCTCACTAAGCATTCTCAGCATGGCCTCCTCTCACCCACCTGTTTATAAACTTCACAAGCATCATATTCTAATAAATCACTTCTTATCTATCACCTTGCCTCTCGCTGCATTTTTTCTGTGCTGAGACAAAAAGAACCAGAGCTCCTTGGAGCCCCTCAAGATGCATTTCTGCAGTTTCAGATGGATGGAGGAAATGAGAAAGAGCCCTCTCTAGGGAGGGAAAGAGAGATAGAGAAAGAAAGAATTAATAAAGGAGTTTCCATAATACCCATAATTTTCTCTTTTGCAGATTAAAGTGTATTTAATTATTTTTCCTCATAAAACCTCTGTTGTTTTGTAACTTTGGGAGATTCCCAGGTGAAATCTGAAACTGGTCCTCATAAGAAGACTACAGAAAGAGTCCAAAGGAGGCAGAGCACCCCAGATTGGTAGGTGGTAGTTTTACTAAGCAAGAGATTTCACACATGAGCCTTGTCTTGGGGGACTGCAAGAGGATTAGATCTCTGCACCCATCCTCTAAAATTTAAAAAAAATATATAGAGACCTTTATGAGGATTATATTCTGCACAGCCCAGATGGCCTCAACAACACCTTGCTCTCTCAAGGCTACACATCTTTGGAACCGCTCCGGCTACAGGAAGGCGGGCAAACATACACCCGAAGAACAGGGGAGTGGGTGAGGAGTCTCTGATTGCCCAGGTCAACTGGTGCTCATGATCATATACTCCCTGATGACCTCTTCTAACACCATCCTTACAGTATTTTTTTAAGATACTTTTGAAAACCTATTTGGAAATTGTGGCTAAAGTACAAGGGTAGAAATTACTTTTAAAATGTTTTAAGCTAAGCAAAGTTACAAATGAAAGCTACAAACAAAGTCCCTTCTGTCTCTAGCAATGCCCAAATTTCCTATGCCAGGATGGACCTGAAGATAACAAATAAAAGACCAATATCAGACAGCATCTCTGCAGGCCTTATTCCATGGAAGAATTCTCAGGGGGCCTCAAAAATTATTGGGGTTTAATTTTAAATGTAGCCAGATCAGGCTACACTTAGCAGGATCATCCACACTAGATGCAGTGCTGACCTCTGTATGGAGTGGTTAGTACTGCTGTTATTTCTCACTGTAACTTGACCCCATGGACCTCATTCTGTTTTATCACCTGAACTTTCTGAGCAACTCCATACCTGTCTCTGCAGGATATGAACTCTGCCATAGCTGGATCTGGAATTTCCATTCTTTTCTGCTCTGGGTCTTAATCTGTTTACAGAAATCAGAGAGAAGAAGATACTAATAGATGTAAAAAGACAAACACATAAAAAAATTTTAAGGGTAGAAGTGTTACCAAACACAAGTCCATGTGCCTTACGCATAGTGAGCTAAACCAATGAAGAAACACTGGAGTTTGGAGCAGAGAAAGGGCCATGCACGGAGATATGGGTGGCTTGTGCTCAAAAAAAACAGAACTCCCTGAAGGGTTTCAGCAAAGTATTTTTAATGGTCAGGTGAGGGAGGGGGTCACAGGGTATGTGACCAGCTCCTGCATAATTCTCTGATTGCTTGATGGCGAGGTAACAGGGTGGTTAACATCTTAGGTGCCAGAAGTTCTGAGGACTACGTGTTCATGATCATCAGGTAGTTCATTTCTTCCATTTGGTGGTAGTTCTGGCACCTGAAAAACTCAGGAAATATGTATCAGATACTATTAACTCAGTACTTCAGAGAGGAGCTGCAGCAGAGGATATAGGGTGGCGTCTGTCCTGGGAAGGCCGCATGGGGTCCTGCTCGGTTACAGGAGTAGTGTGTTCAAACATAAATCAGAGATGACATGGGATAAATTCAAGGTAAATAGCAATAGTATGGTAATTTGGATTAACAATTTCTTCAGAACTAGCAACCAATCCCTTTTCACTCTTTCCACCCCCATCAACAAATTTGTGTTCCTGAGAACGGCATGAATACTGAAATTCTAATGTTTTGGCCCCTGAATGTTCACTGCTTCCTGGCTTACCAAACTCATCATGCTGCCCCTTCTGATTGTCCCTAAATCTGTGGCCACTTAAATAATAGTCTAGGTTTATGTCAGCGTTCAAGAGGCGGGAACCATTTCTATGCTGTTTCATTAGGGAGTAGTGAAGCACACATATATATTTTAAATATTTTCTTAATTTAAGAGCATTCTTAAATCATGTCAAAACTTTATTGAATGCCTTATGTAAGTCAGACACTGTGACAATCACTTTCACTTTTATTATCTTTCATTCCTTATAGCAAACTTCTTACAAAGGTTTTTTATTATCCTTGTTTTATGGATGGGGAAACAGAGAGGCATAGAATTTATTTAACACAGCAAGTATTTCACCTATGAACTCTGACTTTAAATACAATTCTTGAAGACATTCTATCCATAATATGTCAGTGACATTCAATCATAATTTTATAGTACATAAAGTTTGTAACCTGTATTAAGCAAAATGAAAATGCAGACTTTCAGTGTTTTATTAAATTATTTTCCTGAGTCCCATGAAAATAATTTAGTTTGCCTTAATTTTTAAATTTTTGGTGTTGAAGTTAATATAGCCATGTGATAAATAGATGAATAATTCAAATTCCAATGATGGCGATTATCCATTAGACATCATCTTATCTGCATTGCTGTGGATACTTTTTATTATGTACAATTACAAAATTTTTAAACCTTTCCAATTTCTTTTCAAATGCATGAAATTTGTCCTTGTTTCAAATTTCAGTTGTCATTTTCATTGTTCCTATGACTAGAATTTTGATTATATTAACCTATTTGTAGTCTACAATTGAATGCAAACATTAAAATTAATGAGAAGAGTTTGAGAAAAATTAATGGTTATCAATGTGCCTGCCAACCAGCTTAAGAAATATAACATTTCCAATCCACTGAATATTTTCTATATGTTCTCTATATATTTTCTATATATTCTATATTCTTATACAACCCCAATTGCCTAAATAGCCACTCCTCTGAATTTATGTTAACCTTAAATTTTTTTATTTATATTTTTTCCATATATATATACATATTTCCACGTATATGAAAATATATATTATGTTTATATTATATATAAATAATATATATGTACTACACACACATATACATGCATACATACACACACACACCAAGACAATATTGAAAGTTTTATTACTTATAATGAGGTTTTCTTAAGAGAATAAATAGGTCTGAAAATGACTTGAGGGCACAAAGAGCAGGGAATGGTTTTAGCTATTATTATGGTTGGGGTGGAGCCAGGGTGAGACTTCCTGTTCAGACCAGCAGCTTACATGATTTGAAGCTCTTATCAGTGCTGAAGGAGGAAGCAATTGGTCTTTATTTTGAGGTTGCCCCTAAATAAGAAGTTGAAAAGTAAAACAAATGTGTGCCTTGGTCATGACCAATGATATCTTGAACTCCAAAGCAGATAAGGGGTGTCTTGATGAAACCTTGTATTATGGCTTTAGTGTAGGCAGAGATATGTATGATTGTGCTTTATATTTTGGGTATGTGTGAAATAAGATATTTCTAATGTTCTTTATTCCAGATGGGGCAACCCTGGATAAGGAATTGCTGTTTTGGCTATTGGCCAGATCAGATGGCCATACCATTGAAAATGGTCCAAGAGTCTGTAAAATTGTGCAGTGGGGCTGTTGTTGCTCAAGCCATCCATTACTAAGAATGGCTGTCCAAAGTTTGGCCAATTGTGCTGACCCATCTGTCTTGCTCTCAATCAGAAATACCATGGTTAATCAGAGGATGGGAGAAACTCCCCTTTTAGGGCCCTAGCACATGTAATGGTGGTGCTACCATTCATAAATTATATGAATTCCCTTTGCTGTTCTGTCAGTTAATCCCAAAGGACTCTCATGTAGCCAAGAGATTTGGTAGAGGAATGACTTCATCCAGGAACATGGCATCTAAAAGGGACTAAGTATGGACAGGCCATCCCTCTTGTGTAGCAGATATACTAAAGGGCTCAGTGTTGGTTCTATCCTATTAACACTGTTCTCATTTAGCAAGAGGCCAAGTTTATGGAGTGCTTCCTCCATGACCTAAGTTATAATGTACAGCTGGATATAGAAGGTTCCATGTCTAGTGCCTGTGAAAACTTCTATTTCAATAATACCCACATGTATGTCCAGCAGTTATTGCCCTAAAGGCAGGTAACATACAGCCAAGAAGAACAGTTTCTTGCATTAGGAAGCCCATGGATATTTTCTGGCCATAATAGGTGGCTCAAGGAGTCTAGGAGGTATGCAAGGAACTTCCTATATGCTGTAGAGTGAAAGAGTCTCTGGGGGGCACTGTTTGAAGTATCTATTATATTGTAATTTGGACAGACTCTAGAGTTTTTGTTGGAAGGAGGGCCATTCAAAGATGGTCAAATTATGAATAAGAGCATTTCTGGGCTTTAGCAAAATTTTAAATAAGGAATATGTTTCTTTTAAAACCCCAGAAGCCCTAAAAGATATTGAGTAAATTTTAATACTGTGGGTGCCAGTTCAGCAGTTATTTCTTAACAAGTCAGGATGAAATGTCTCATTAACTGACCAAATGATGTCACAAAATTTATTGAAGTAGTGGGGACCAGTACATTATGTGTGTCAGTAACCTGTTCTTTTTTAGAGCTCCTTTGTGAGTATTTGGATGTCCTGACTTTCTATGTCAAATGAACGTACTCACAGAAAGATGTTACTGCTGTGATGATATATCTGTGTTCCTGGAGAAAGTTGGATGGAGTTGAGCCTTTGTCTGCAAATATTGTGTGTGATGGAACAGCTATTACACCCGATGGTTTGACAGATAAAGGTGTACCATGTCTTTCTGAAGGTGAAGGCACACTATACTTGAAAGGCATAGGTCCTGAATGGAATATAGCTGAATTTATCATGGCAAGGTATCCACCATTTGCTGATTAAATGGTGTCAGTAATTGCTTTTTTTTTTTAACATCTTTATTGAAGTATAACTGCTTTAAAATGGTGTGTTAGTTTCTGCTGTATAACAAAGTGAATCAGCTATATGCATACATACATCCCCATACCTCATCCCTTTTGCATCTCCCTTCCACACCCCCTATCCCATCCCTCTAGATGGTCACAAAGCACCGAGCTGATCTCCCTGAGCTATGCGGCTGCTTCCCAATAGCTATCTATTTTACATTTGGTAGTGTATATATGTCCATGCCACTCTCTCAATTTGTCCCAGCTTAGCCTTCCCCCTCCCCATGTCCTCAAGTCCATTCTGTATGTCTGCATCTTGATTCCCGTCCTGCCCCTAGGTTCTTCAGAACAATGTCTTTTTTTATTAGATTCCATATATATGTGTTAGCATACAGTATTTGTTTTTCTCTTTCTGACTTACTTCACTCTGTATGACAGTCTCTAGGTCCATCCACCTCACTACAAATAACTCCATTTCGTTTATTTTATGGCTGAGTAATATTCCATTGTATATATGTGCCTTATCTTCTTTATCCATTTATTTGTTGATGGACTCGTAGATTGCTTCCATGTCCTGGATATTGTAAATAGTGCTGCAATGAACATTGTGGTACATGACTCTTTTTGAATTATGGTTTTCTCATGGTATATGCCCAGTTGTGGGAGTGCTGGGTCACATGGTAGTTCTATTTTTAGGTTTCTGAGGAACCTCCATACTGTTCTCCATAGTGGCTGTATCAATTTACATTCCCACCAACAGTGCAAGAGTGTTCCCTTTTCTCCACACCCTCTCCAGCACTTATAGTTTGTAGAGCTTTTGATTATGGACATTCTGACAAGTGGGAGGGGATACCTCATTGTAGTTTTGATTTGCACTTCTGTAATGATTAGTGATGTTGAGCATCCTTTCATGTGTTTGTTAGCAATCTGTATATCTTCTTTGGAGAAAAATCTATTTAGGTCTTTTGCCCATTTTTGGATTGGGTGTTTTTTTTGTTTGTTTTTTTGTTTTTTTTTGATATGGAGCTGCATGAGCTGCTTATATATTTTGGAGATTAATCCTTTCTCAGTTGCTTCATTTGCAAATATTTTCTCCCATTCTGAGAGCTGTCTTTTTGTCTTTTTTATAGTTTCCTTTGCTGTGCAAAAGCTTTTAAGTTTCATTAGGTCCCATTAATTTTTGTTTTTATTTCCATTTCCCTAGGAGGTGGATGAAAAAGGATCTTGCTGTGATTTATGCCATAGACTGTTGTGCCTATGCTTTCCTCTATGAGTTTTATAGTGTCTGGCCTTACATTTAGGTCTTTAATCCATTTTGAGTTTATTTTTCTATATGGTGTTAGGGAGTGTTCTACTTTCATTCTTTTATGGGTAGCTGTCCAGTTTTCCCAGCACCACTTATTTAAGAGGCTGTCTTTTCTCCACTGTATATTCTTGTCTCCTTTTTCAAAGATAAGGTGACCATATGTGCGTGGGTTTATCTCCAGGCTTTCTATTCTGTTCCATTGATCTATGTTTCTGTTTTTTTGTGCCAGTACCATACTGTCTTGATTATTGTAGCTTTGTAGTATAGTCTGAAGTCAGGGAGCCTGATTCCTCCAGCTCCGTTTTGCGTTCTCAAGATTGATTTGGCTATTCAGGGTCTTTTGTGTCTCCATACAAATTGTGAAATTTTTTCTTGTAGTCCTGTGAAAAATGCCATTGGTAGTTTGATAGGGATTGCATTGAATCTGTAGATGGTTTTGGGTAGTATAATCATTTTCACAATATTGATTCTTCCGATCCAAGAACATTGTATATCTCTCTATCTCTTTTTATCATCTTTAATTTCTTCATCAGTGTCTTATAGTTTTCTGCATACAGGTCTTCTGTTTCCTTAGCTAGGTTATTCCTAGGTTTTTTTTTTTTTTTTTTTCTTTTGGTTGCAATGGTAAATGGAAGTGTTTCCTTAATTTCTCTTTCAGATTTTTCATCATCAGTGTGTAGGAATGCAAGAGATTTCTGAGCATTAATTTTGTATCCTGCTACTTTACCAAATTCACTGATTGGCTCTAGTAGTTTTCTGGTAGCATGTTTAGGATTCTCTATGTATAGTATCATGTCATCTGCAAACAGTGACAGTTTTACTTCTTCTTTTCCAATTTGGACTCATTTTATTTCTTTTTCTTCTCTGAATGCTGTGGCCAAAACTTCCAAAACTATGTTGAATAATAGTGGTGAGAGTGGGCAACCTTGTCTTGTTCCTTATCTTAGTGGAAATGGTTTCAATTTGTCACCGTTGAGAACGATATTGTCTGTGGGTTTGTCATATATGGCCTTTGTAATGTTGAGGTAAGTTCTCTCTATGCCTACTTTCTGGAAGGTTTTTATCATAAATGGGTGTTGAATTTTGTTGACAGCTTTTTCTGCCTCTATTGATATTATCATATGTTTTTTGTCCTTCAATTTGTTAATATGGTTTATCACATTGATTTATTTGCATATATTTAAGAACCCTTGCATTCCTGGGATAAACCCCACTTAATCATGGTATATGATCCTTTTAATGTGCTGTTGGGTTCTGTTTGCTAGTATTTTGTTGAGCATATTTTGCATCTATGTTCATCAGTGATATTGGCCTGTAGTTTTCTTTCTTTGTGACATCTTTGTCTGGTTTTGGTATCAGGGTAATGGTGGCCTCATAGGGTTTGGGAGTGTTCCTCCCTCTGCTATATTTTGGAAAACTTTGAGAGGGATAGGTGTTAGCTCTTCTCTAAATGTTTGAGAGCATTCGCCTGTGAAGCCATCTGGTCCTTGGCTTTTGCTTGTTGGAAGATTTTAAATCACAGTTTCAATTTCAGTGCTTGTGATTGGTCTGTTTATATTTTCTATGTTTTCCTGGTTCAGTCTTGGAAGGTTGTGTTTTTCTAAGAATTTGTCCATTTCTTCCAGGTTGTCCATTTTATTGGCATTTAGTTGCTTGTAGTAATCTCTCATGATCCTTTGTATTTCTACTGTCATTGTTACTTCTTTTTCATTTCTAATTCTATTGATTTGAGTCTTCTCCCTTTTATTCTTGATGAGTCTGGCTAATGGTTTATCAATTTTGTTTATCTTCTCAAAGAACCAGCTTTCAGTTTTATTGATTTTTGCTCTTGCTTCCTTCCTTTCTTTTTCATTTATTTCTGATCTTTATGATTTCTTACCTTCTGCTAACTTTGGGTGTTTTTTTTTTGTGCTTCTTTCTCTAATTGCTTTAATTTTAAGGTAATTCTTAATTCTAGTTTAATTTAATGTAATCTATTACTACTTAGTTACTCTTCATAACTGTTTGATTTATTTTTTTTGTTTGGTGAGTCAGAGTGCCTTTGTCTATGACAGAATATTTTATGACTATGATAAATTTGGGCAAAACAAGAGTTCTCATGGTTAAGGTGGAGTATACCTGTTTTCCTCTATTTTATCTTTGGTAACTCCTCTCAGATTAAAGAGGAAACTTTGTTTAAAACCATTGGGATTCAGGGACTTCCCTGGTGGCACAGTGGTTAAGAATCTGCCTGCCAATTCAGGGGACATGGGTTTGATCCCTAGTCTGGGAAGATCTCACATGTCACGGAGCAACTAAACCTGTGTGCCACACCTACTGAGCGACAAGAGAAGCCACCACAATCAGAAGCTGGCACACTGTAATGAAGGCCCAATGCAGCCTAAATAAAGAAATTATTTAAAAAATTTTTGAGATTCACAGAATAAACTATAATTTATGCCCTAATATTGATTAAGGCCATGAAATTTTGCAACCTGGTAAATTTCAACACAAGTTAAAATTAATTCACAACCTATGTTTGTGAACTATGTTGTAGACACAGCAAAACCATCAGTGCCATTTAATTTTTCTTTTTATATAAATTCTTTTAGTAAATTTTGAATCTTGCATTGAAATTAGAAAATTGCAGACATATGACTCAGTTTTCTGTTTCTTCACCCTGTATCTAGTTTCTTTCTTTTATTTTTAATAGTTCTGTATATAATGCAGGGGGTTTAGATGAGTCCTCTTCACTCTGTTTATATGTATATCTTTCCTCCTCCAGAGAATCTCAAGTAATTATTATAAAATTTAAGAGCTTCTCCTATAGTAATGGTAGCTTTACTGAGTTTAGGGACTTAGGCTTAAGTCAAGTTTGAATTCATACTTTGGCTGTGCCAGGATGGTGTATTGGATTTCTTTCTTGTAACCAGAAGGATCATGATCTTCTGGTAAAAGAGGAATAGGTAACACCGACAGAAAAGACATTTTTTAAATTAATTAATTAATTATTATTATTTTTTAGTGTCTTAGCAAGCTACCTGCTTTTAGGAATGTAAAAATTAGTATACCACATAGTGACTACCCTTCCTCCGTAGGAGTTGGCACCCAGTGTGTCTTGCAGGGTTGTCAGTCTTCCTGTGTGCTCTACAGGATGGAAGTCTTAACCTGGCTGGGACATCACTCCAACAGTCACATGGATAGAGTATTTCTCTGGAGCCTAGTTTCAGTCACGGCTTATGATGGAATTGAGAAATGTTTCAGTCTGAGATATTAATAAATCCATGTTGAGGCACTTGCCCCAGCGTCAGTGTAAAGAGAGCCCTAATCCTTTAATGCTGTTCTTAAAAACTAGTATCAAGGGCTTCCCTGGTGGCACAGTGGTTGAGAGTCCGCCTGCCGATGCAGGAGACACGGGTTTGTGCCCCCGGTCCGGGAAGATCCCACATGCTGCGGAGTGGCTGGGCCCGTGAGTCATGGCCGCTGAGCCTGTGCGTCCAGAGCCTGTGCTCCACAACGGGAGAGGCCACAACAGTGAGAGTCCCGTGTACCACAAAAACAAAACAAAACAAAACGAAACTAGCATCAAGACTTCTGATTTAGATAAGCTACATCTGTAACAGAAGCTTGATGGACCTAAGTAAATTCAGCACAGAACAGCATAGTTCAAAGTGCAAAACAACTCAAAAAAAAAAAAAAAAAAAAAA